>NC_056733.1:1649565358-1649647858 GCF_019279795.1 Protopterus annectens
CCACTATTCTTAAGGGTCAAGGGTGCAACACAGGGAGTTTGTTTGCATTTACCCATTCATTCATATCTATATGAATAGAGTAAGATCATCAATCATCATCAACTCCCATTTTCCCATTTTCTATATGAGGTTGTGGTGTCATGTTCATTTCTCTCTATTCAGTGCCACTCTCCTACCTTCTTTGATACCCACATCTGACTGTTGCAAGTCATCTCTCAATCCATCCACCTCATTGCTGAATGCCCTAGTTTCCTCTTCTTTCCTCCTGTCTGTCCCAAATCTTCATCACCAGATTGCCTTTTGTTTTTCTGCACATGTGCAAACTACTGTAATCTGTTCTCTTTCACCTTTTCTACAATTGAAACTACTTTGGTTGCTGTTCTTATGTCTCCATTTGTTCATCTGTGCCACAGTGTACATCTCACTACTCATCTTGGACACTTCATCTCTATCATCCCTAGCTTCCTCAACTGTTCTGCCTTACTGCCCAAGTTTCTGTACCATGCATAGTACTGGTCATACCACTGTTTTGTATACTTTACTTTTCAGTTTATTTGGTATTCTTCTGTTATGCACCACCCCTGATACAATGTGCCAAGGGGTTGCAGCCCCTCCAATTCTAGCTTTAACATTTTCATTCAGACTTCCCTTCTCCTCAACCACCCCTCCCAAATACTTTAACCTGTTATCCTGTTTTAATATTTTCCCTTCTACTTCATTTCTCAGCTTCCTCTGATTTACCCATTTGCTGCTATTACAGCTGTCTAATTTGTACTCAGTTTCATCCCATGTTCTTTCAGTTTTGCATTACATTCCCTTATCCTTTGGTGAAGTTCTTAGTAAGAGCCTGCCTGTAATGCCACATCATCTGTATACAGCAACTTTGTTGATCTGTCCCCTCCAACCTGTTTGCTAATGTTGTCCATCACTATTATGAACAGCAGTGGGCTCAGAGCTTGAATGCTGAGGCACACCCACTCCCACTAAGACCCCCCATCTGAGACTGAACACTGTTCATCCCTAAATCATTGGGTCCTTGTGCATAACCTAAACTAGATCTGCCAATGTTTCTGGAACTTCAAACCACCACAAGACTGCCCAAATCAGCTTTCTTGGGACCTTGTCATGGGCTTTCTCCAAGCCTAGGAATGCTCAGTTGGACTTTTTCCTCATCTCTTACTTGTTCTCAGATATCTGTTGTGCTGCATCCTGAACTGAATCTGAACAGCTCATTTCCAATCATACTTTCTACTGCTCTGCTTATACACTTATAAATAGGAGAGACCAGTTGGTATAATGGCTAAGGTCTTCTTCTAGCATGCACAAGGTATAAAGTTCAATCCTGCCCTCCGGCCAATGCTTGCATGGAGTAATTCTGTGAGGTTCCTCCTACCTCCCTAAAATATGCTGAGTGCATCCATCACAAACGTGCCAAAGAATGCAGTTATGAGCAGGAAAACAGACTCTAGATGGTGACCTATAGGGAGAAGAGTTGTATAGACCACCCAATTTGGACATCTATTGTGGTGCACAGTATCCTCAAGATAAGAAAACATGGATTGCAGACTGCTCACTATGGCAGAGCTAGCCACTCAATACTGTGAAATTAACTCTAGGTGATTAGTAAGAGAAGTACTTTGTGTATGTGGAGTAGAAAAAGATTCCTTAGAAGTGGAGTGGAAGAAAATTCGTTAGAAGTGGAATTCTTTGTGATAAACACCTGTCCCTTCTATGCATTCTATTTATGTTGCAGAAAAGATTGAGATCCCTTGAGCAAGTGTTTTGTCATCACTGGATTTGAAAATGTGTAATAGGTCTGACAGGAAAGGGTCTGCTGAAGCTCTCTACTTGAGACAGAGTTCAACTTTCAGTAACCTGTAAGATACCAAGAAGAGCGACAAGGCTTTGAGATAGTCCACATAGTTTTTGGAATTAGGCCATTGACTTTCTCACTGAGGAAGCATTTTAGTCATTCCAGTTGTGATAAGTGTTTGCTCAAGTAGATACTGAAAGGGTCATTATACTTAATGAATGGCCTAATGAGTGCTGTGCACAGTGGAATGAGTAAATCACTGGACCTGCCCCCCCCCCCCCACACACACACACACACACACTTTCAGATATAACCTGTGTAATAAAAAAGGACTTTCTTACAATATTGGACATATATAGATCAAAGTACAATTCATTGTTGACATAAGTTCCCAGAACTCTGAATACGGTATACACTTTCACAGGAGTGTTGTCAATGTGATAGTTACAAGGGGAGTCATGCATGCTGAGGGATATAATTATAGATTTCTTGGCAATTGGTTTTAATCCACAGTTTTGAAACTATCTATTTATTTGGGACAGAACACCTTGAAACATCATGGTGTCCTCTGGAGACTTTAAGACAGCACCAAATTTGCAGTCATCTGCAAACCTGGTCATTCACAAACCTAATGTGTGTAATGTCCATTACATCATATATAATGTTTTTGTGTTTTACCCAGGCAGTTCCAATGATTCACAAATTTGGTTCATGCCTGATTTATATCAGTGGA
The DNA here is from genome assembly GCF_019279795.1 of Protopterus annectens. Classification (NCBI taxonomy): domain Eukaryota; kingdom Metazoa; phylum Chordata; order Ceratodontiformes; family Protopteridae; genus Protopterus; species Protopterus annectens. The sequence goes on from NC_056733.1 coordinate 1,649,567,905, forward strand.
TTATGTTGGTACCTACTTTGGTAGGTGGACACATTGACAAGTATACAGGCAGTGTATACATTTACCCTGCAAGCAGGTATGATGTCACATGTAGTGGTGGCACAGTTGTGTCTTTCTGGTGAGGCTAGATACAGCTATGCTCTGGAGCCATAGATTATGCTCCCCTCCCCCATTCAACACTTCAGAATATGGCAAATATGACAGAAAAGGTATATACCCCCACCCATGCAGAACACAGAAAATAGTGGACTGTGTTTTTGGCCATCTAAAGATATGGTTATCCAATGGGGCACTGAGTATGCACCAGAAACCTAGACCTAAATATTTCTGTATATTGGCATGTTGCATAACATGGCACAGTGGGGACATCTAAAGCAAGGCCCACCTTATCTCTAGAAACAGTAGCCGATGATAAGCCTCAGACATAGAGTGAAAAAAAACACAGTGGTGCCACGTACAAGTCAGAGGCATGTTACAGCACTGGCAAAAAGGTGGACTCTAGTCAATAATTATGGACCACAAGACATACATACCTTATAACGCAGAGATAATGCAGCATAGCACATGAACTGACCATGATGTGCATCAGGCAATACAGTAGGTTAGAGACTGGAATTCCTACAATTATGACTTGCACAGGTGGCGTAGAGCACAGTGTCTAATAACATTGCAACTATCTTATTTGTCATGGTCAGGTGGTCTGATAGCAGATTGTGCTTTTCTAAGTATCACATCATCCCATGGTAGAGTGCAGCTGTCATTTGGTGACTATTGGTAATGAGAATGTTGTAGCCTGTGATTTTGGGTGTTGATGCAGTTTGTAGCAGGAATGGTGCAGAACTTCAGGGACACACATTTACCTTGTCAATGTGCCTTATTTTGTGAGAGAACAAATAAGTAGCTTTCAAGGCCCACATGAAGGCCATGAGTAGGGATGGTGCTCCATCAGCAACAAAAAGATGCTGTGGGTAGGGATGGTGGTCCATCAGCACCAAAAAGATATCATTGGTATAGAACCACATGAGCAAATGCATATGTCCTGGTGGGATGTCCAAGGTCTAGAGTCTGAAGAGTGATGATTCCATGAACATGAGACTTGTTATACCTAGTAGTTGTAGGCTTTATGACCAAAGGCAACAGTAATGTTTTTTTCAGAAATGTTGTGTGCTGTCTGGCTATGCTCTGGCTGTGACTAGCCATCTCACATTCAGACACGCACATGGGATTGGACAGCACAGCATGTACAGGCAGACTGGATGCCAGTTCATGTGGCTTATGGAATCATGAATTAACAAGTAACGTTAGCCAACGAGTGGAGCAGCAGCATCATGTGCTCTCTGTCTTCTTTAAAATGTAATTTTAAAATTTCTCACTCTGGGGGAGCAGCAAATTATATCTCAGACCGAGCAGATTTTGCATATCATAAAAAAGGTCTTGCAGCACAAGAAAAACTATCAGAAGCTTCAAATAAAAATGTATGTTCATTACTACAACAGGTTTCTGAAAATTATATAGACCAAGAAATATTGTGGGATTTGTAGAAAAGAAGCTATTGGGAAAATATGGAAATATAAAGATCAAAATCTAGAAACTTTTGAAATGTATAAAAAAGAAATATGGACATGGGAAAGAAAGAAAGATCTGATATGGTGCAATATTAATGTAAAGGAAAAAAAGCTAAATTAATCAACACAAAAAAGGCAACCCCAAAAATATTCAAAGAGAAACAGAGGCAAAGCCATCCAGACATGGAAAAATTCACAATAAAAAAAAATAAGATCCCAAAGAAGGAATGTAGAACAGAAGATTAGTAAAGTACAAGTTAAAAAAATGGATGATGAAGTTATGGAATACTTGCAAAGTGAAGGATTTAGTGCAGAAAGTCTAACACAGGTTACATCACAGCATAATGAAATGAGTCCCCAAAGTAAGGAGAAAGAGTAGGAACAGGACACATCTGAAGAAGAAATAGGGACATGGAAAAGAAGAAGAGATTTAATATGGTGCAATATTTATGCAAAGGAGAAAGCAAAACTAATCAATACAAAAAGAGGAACACCAAAAACATTTGAAGAGAAATATAGGCAAAGGCATCCAGACATGGACAATTTTACAATACAAAAAAAAATAAGAAAATGAATAGGAAAAGTAGAAAAGAGGATTAGTAATGGAGAAGTTAAAGAAATAGAAACTGAGGTTATGGATTACCCATGAAGAATTTAGTGTAGAAAATCTAACTCAGATAACATCACAGCAGGATAGATCAATTGCTCACTCAAACCAGGCTCTTCGCAAGTATGGCAGGTGCCAAGGCCCAAAAAAGCACAAAGTCAAACCAAAATAAAGGGCCAGCACCAGTGAAAGTTGCCGAAAAGTATAAATTTAATAAATATATATTCCAAATAAACTAGGGAGTATAAACTACCCCCAAGTCAGCACAAAAGTGCCATATAATAAATAAGCAAACTGGTTTCGGCTGTATAAGCCTTCTTCAGTGCATGAATCACTTTCTGGCAACTTCCACTGGTGCTGGCCCTTTATTTTGGTTTAGATCAATGGATCCCCAAATTTGGAGAAACCAGTGGAGCAAGAAATATCTGATCAGTTGCCATATGAAGATACTTTGGAGCTTTTCATCGGAAACGAGTGCAAACATTAACCTGTAGTTGAACAGCAAGAGAAAGGACAGGAAACTGTGGCAACTCTGATGCAGTCAATATTGTGGAGTGATAAGCCAGTGAGATCCCATATGAAAGAGCAATGGATGACAGATGATGAAACTGAAGAGAATGTGGCAGAGGAAGATGTTCTGGAAATTTCTATAGAATGCCTACAGGAAATGAATAGCAAAGAATGTGCCCTCAGTTTAAAAGAAAATAATCTAATTGCTTTGTTTAATAGAAATGGGCAGACATTCAGATCATTGAAAGAATTAGACTAAAGAAAGCCAAAAAAATGCAAAAGGTAGAAGTTTAATAAAACAAATGAAAACAGTAATTAGGACTGTCCATAGAGATCCGTGTGGTATAGCAGAAATAAATAGAATATACTACTGTGCAGCTAAATCAATAACAGAAAAAGTCGTATTACAAAAACACAGGGTAGTAAGGGAAAAGAAGGGGAGAAATTGAATGTCATAATGGAAGTATGGAATAGAGAAAACTATACAGCAATTAAGACAAGAAGTGTCACTGCTAGAAGAGTATAGAAGAGGAAACAGATCAACAAAAATACTCAGAAAAATAGACATGATAAAAACAATGCACATATCAGAGCAGATCAGGATCTGTAGTGCAATATTGCAAATAATAAATTAAAAGTATCAGCACAGGCAGAAAGTACAAAATAAGCAATTTACTGATGACACAAAAAAGTTTCATAGAGAATTGGGAAACAAGGCAAAAGGAATTGAAACACCATCAAGAAAAGAAATAGATACATTTAAGAAAATATTTATGAAGATCCTGTGGAACATAACAGATGCTAAATGGATAGCATAAGTAAAAAAAGAATTAGAAGTTTAAATGCAGAGGGTATGAAATGGGACGAAGTAACAGGCAGAGAGATTGAAACAAAGTTAATAAAAGCTCCTAACTGAAAAATCCCAGGCCCAGATGCAGTACTTAACTTCTGGCTAAAGGTATTAATGTCTTTACATGAAAATTTAGCCATGAGTAAGAACTATTTATATGTGCAACCTGGCCAGACACCAGCCTGGTTAACAACAGGAAAAACAATACTCCTACTTAAGAGTGAATATGAAAGCTATCCTAAAAACTATAGACCAATAACCTGCCTTCCCACAACATATAAACTATACAATGGAATTGATGCCAACAGAATTTATAGTCATTTAGAAGAAAACTCAATTATGGCAATAGAACAAAAGGGCAATAAAAGAAAGTGATATGAAAGAAAGGATCATTTGTTGTTAAATAAAGTCATAATGGAGAAGTGAAAAAAAACAGGAAGAATTGAAGTATGTCATGGATAGACTATAAAATCACATTTGACAATATCCCACATTCATGGATAAAAGAGTAGTTAAAAATGTATAAGATACACCCTACACTGATTGATTACATTATAGTGACCATGAAACAGTGGCAAACCACTTTGCAGTTAAGCCATGAAAAAGGACAAATTATTATTCCAGGGATAAAAATTCAAATGGGGGATATTCCAAGGTGAATCTCTGTCACTGCTGCTATTTTGTCTTGCCCTTAACCCATTAAGTTGTCTATTTAACAGATTAGGTCATGACTACAATTTGGCTCGCAGAAAACAACAATGTGTAAAGACATCTCATCTTATTTTTGTAGATGATTTAAAGCTGTACAGTTCATCAGATAAGGAACTGAAATCACAATTGCAAGAGGTCAAAACTTTTTCAGATGATGTAAGAATGCCGTTTGATCTTGACAAATGTGCAAAAGCAACCTTTAAAGCAAGAAATCTGCAGCACCAAGAAAACACCATGGACAGGAATGTGATATAAAATAACTTGAGCAAGAGGGATTGTATACATATTTGTGAACTGATGAAACAGTCATCAAGAAAACATGAATAAACGTGAAGAAAACTTAGTAAGGCATATTTTAGAAGATTAAATTAATACTGAAAACAACATTGACATCTAGGAACAAAATTTATGCTATAAACCAGTTTGCTCTTTCTTTGCTAGCTTACAGTTTTGGAGTGACTGATTAGCCCCAGAAGGTGTTGGATGGGTTAGACAGGAAAACAAGAATGATGCTTCAAGCTCATCAAATGATTTTTAAAAATTAGTGCATATCAGGATTATTTATACTCCATTCTGAAGGAAGTATCGGCCTCCTCAAAATTGATTAATGTATAGATCTGCAGTCGTGGGACTGCATACAGATCTGCTGACCTCACAAGACCCAAAGGTAGTTAAAGTTTTGAAACATGAAGAGAATAAGTCTTATATGACTTCCCTGCTTAGTTTAGCAGAAGCATATCAGTGTCAAGCGGGAATGGAAATCAAACCAGAAGTAGATAAAAATCAGGCAGCAACTGAATGTGTCAAATAAACAAAAGAAAGAATATAAGGTGAAGGATCAAATGAGAAGACAGGATATGTGAAAAATACATAAATATAGTTGCTAGTACAGAAAACTCCTTGAACTGCTTCATGTTCATCCAGATCCAATGCAGGAATGGTTGAGGAGAGGTGAATTTTATGCCAAAAGATGAAAGGTTAATATTGGCAGCCCAAGACAGTAGACTACAAGCACATTGGTTTACAAAGTCCATTGAACATGTACAAGAAACAGACAAATGTAGGTTTTGTAACAGAATTGGAAACAGTTGCACATCTTGTTGCTGGTTGTGATATACTAATGGCAGAAGGACTGTATACTGAAAGTCATAATAATGTGGCAAGACTGTTGCATTGGGGATTGTGCAAACATTATAATACTGAAGTAGCTAAAAAGCACTGTAAACATGAGCCAAAAACATAGAAAATAATGAAGTTTATATCACATTGGATTATCCATTACCAACAATTCCAAAAATAGATGAGAGGAAAACCAGATATAGTAGTCAATGAAGAGAAGACAAAATTTACATTGATCTTTGAAATTGCTACACCCAGTGACTACAGTATTTTATGTACAGAGAGATGCAAAGTCATAAAATGCTAGGATTTAGAGAAAGAAACAAGGGCAATGTGGAAGAAAAATACTCAGACATTTCCTGTAGTAGTAGGTGCAATGGATCTTATAAATAAGAATTTACAATCATAAAACACACTGCTCACAATGTATCCCCAACTCAAAATTTACAATCATACTAAAATATGTTATCAATACATGTAACTGCATAAGAAGTGCAGGAGTTGTTACTGGGCACATTGTGGGTGTTGTAAATAGCACTTCTGGCTAACATCAAAGATTGAAACAATACTAATTTCATGAACTTTAATCATTCTTTGACATAGGAATGGGGTCCATTCGCATCATGGCATTAGAAACCCATAAGACTTGGAGAAATTAATAAAGAAATAAATCTCACAATCACCAACTCAGTAATGCTGTGGTTAGCAAGTGTCTGTGCCTGGATCACTGACTTGGACATTCTCTTATTTAAACCAAGTAAGGAACAGAACTAGAGTAATGCTAGAGCTGTGATCTTCTATGCCTCACATCTATGCACAATATGCAGATGTCTGAGGCAGGATGCTTCACTTAAGCCATGTAGGCCTAAGGACACCTCTATAGCCCAGGTGGGACTTACAGATAAAGGACACCCCCTTAATACTAGTGAAACTGTGAAGTTTATTGTGTCCCTCAACATTGCCTTGTATGTTAAGGATGTGTGTGAGCTCTTCCATTGTGGAGTTACTTACAGAGCCAGTCTGCCTTCAGACTATGACATAAATGCTTTATCATCAGCAGCAGCCACGGTTAACTAATGTCTTCAGGCTTGTGCTGCCCCATTTTGCTGAAACCTTCACCAGAAGAACCTGTGAAAGTGTAAACAAAAGACACATGAGGCATCACCTAGACAGATCCCTAAACAACTCCCTGTGGCAGGTGTACTGTATGACGACACAGTATGTGAATTTAATATGGTACATACATACCTTGTGTACAATGTTGCAGCTATAAACCAGAGATACATGGAAGAGAGAAATGAAGAAGTCTTATAGTAAATAAATTGCACTATACATACAGTGATCTGTGCAATACAGATGAAATGGCTACTACCACCCCAAAGCATATTCTTCAGAAACCCACATAGTCTTTACTGCAATCCTCCAGTGTGCAAGACACCACTAGGTTTGAGGGTCTGCTGCCTTGACAGGGCCACCAGGCATGCCTTCACATGTACATATCCTTGAAATGCTCTTATCCTTGTCTTGTGCCTTGTTTTAGGCATACAGTATCATAACAGTTACCCTTTGCCACGTGTGTTGCAAAGACCTACTATAGATGCCAGTAGCATTAATGTCTACTATCACTAAATGCCATACCTGCTTACAATAAACCTTGTCCATATTCCCTTTACCAGGATGTACATTCCATGTGTGCAGAGGGCATACACTAAAGCTTCATTCCCCTAGCTGGTATGTTTCTCTAGGTATTGCTTCTCTTGTGGGCTAATGGCATGTCCTGTACTTCATTGGGTTATACATTTCAGTCACTGTATGTGTATGGCCTTCTGTGCACATCCTGTAAATATGTGGGTTGCCACCACCACCCCACTTAAAGGCTTATTAGCTGCACCTTTAAAGCTTTGACCATTTCAGAATGTTCTTTACATACTGTAGCAATGGGCATGCTATCATGACACCCATTCCTCCATCAGGAGATTAACCATTGTTTTTGTTCTAATATATACTTCACCTCCTAAACTGTATTATAAAGTCTCATACTATATACAGGGGCTATAAAGCTCCATGTGGCATACATTTCCATATATACCAATAGCTCATGATGTGCCTTCCCCACTGCTGGATATGACAGGGCCATACCACTGGCTGCACTCCCACACCTCATACACCACTTCCCCTATATCCCCAATTATTTATTATTACTTATTTACTTATGTTTTTATTTAGTATTTGATGACTGGGCTAGTCTGACTGACTTATTGCTCTTTTTCAGTGGAAGCCAGGGGAGAAAAACTCCACAGTACAATTAAGCAAGAAAACTGCACGATTAAAGTAAAATACAATAAAATAATTAAGCAAATTTCCTTTGCAGTGCAAGTAAGAGAAAACTGCAAAAGAGACATTTATATAATAAAGTAAGTATAGAAACAAGTAATAACAAAAAATGGCAATATTTATTCCCTATTTATTTATTACTATTTGTTTACTGGGAAAGCAGAGTAGTGACTTGACCCTTTTCAACCATGCCTTAGGCTCAAAGAGCAAATACAAGCAAAGAAATACAAGGCATATAATGTGAGTGACAAACAATACTTGCCCACCTGTAAGAAGTAGAAGAATATACTATAAGAAACAAACATCTAAAGGAAGTGAAATGCACCCAAAAAGAAGGCTAGGTTAGCATTTACAGGATGTAATTAAGTTTCAGCGGTTAGTACTAGGCTAACTGCCCTTGCAAGCCACACCAATTATCCCTTAGTGAGACTCAAACCCTGCACCTTGTATTTATAAGGCAAACACCTTAACCATTAGGCCACCCATTAACAGATATATACATCATTTTCAACTAAATACTGTAGACATTTAAAAGCAATTGTCCACTGGCACAATTTTATATCAATTAAAAAAAATGTTTTTTAAAAAGCAGCACCATCACTTCACTATACCCAGAACATTTGCAAAATTTGATGCAGTTAATGAATGTCATGAAAGCAATTGCAGTGGGTATCAATGCAACAATGTTTTATGAGGGCATCCATGAAAAGATCTAATGTTTGAAGACTTTTAATGTCATTCAGCAGGTGATTGTATAAAGGGAGATCTAGTCTTGAAAATGCTTTATTTCTCCATTTTGATAGCTTGTAAGACAGTAGTTTTAATTCCTTAGGAGAACCTTTATCTTCAGAAGGGGGCAGTAAGTCAAATGTAAAATTTTGGAAAGTAGTGTACTTAGCAGAAAAGTGTTATCTATTAGGAAATGACATCCAATTTATATTGTGCAGTAATTTGCAGTGATTTATGAGAGGGTCTGTCAGTAGTATAAATCTAAGGATCCTATGATTTTTAATATGCGGGCTCTAAGTACTATTATGACCAGTGGGGAAGTATATATTCCAGCATGACAAGTAAAACGTTTCCCACTATAGCAGCATGGGCATTAGGACAATCTAGCACTATTTAGCTGAGATAGAACCTTATTTATAATTTTGCATGCATGTAAAGTAAAATTTAACACTGCATCAAGCATAAATGCCTGACACTTGTGCTCACTGATGTTATGGGTGGTATTTTGTCAGTGTCATTAATGAGGAAGGGCAGAAAAGTAGCTAAGTACCTAATTTCACTGTTGTGGAAAGGGTCATCACTTTTGTTTTCCTGGAGTCAATAGTGAGCTTATTAGATGACCATTTGCAGATCTCAGTGAGGATGTTTTTCAGTTTTGTTTGACATTTGGAGATAATTTTGTTGGATTCAGTGAGAAGGTGCTTGTCTGTGTACATCAGGAATGAGTGATGATTTGTCACTGGGGATATCATTCCCAACATGGGAAAAAAGAAGTGGTCCTAATACTAAGCTTTAGGTGGTACCAACATTACCAACTACTAAGAAAAGACATTTTAATGTACATTTGGAAGATTTTCTCATCTTCATAGCTTAGCAACCATTGAAATTATTGCCAACAAAGTTCATCAGTTGCTCTTGTTGCTATCTGCTTTGGGTGCCAAGTATAGTATAGTATAAGGGTCCAAAGCTGTATTCTGTAAACTCCTAATTCCAAAAATGCTCATCTTAATGTGTTGAAATCAAAATAGTATCAGTGTTTTTAGGTGTCCTAATAAGGACCTCATAGTACACTCGCCATGTTAATGAGAACATTTATTAAACCTGCTTATGAATTGCAACCTTAGCATGTCTTTTTTCCATATTAAGCATGCTTGCTCAGGACTAGAGATGTGCATATTGTGTTCTTACACTGACAGTTTGTTGCTTGCAGTACCATCACACTGCATAGTGGATATTTGGTAGCACCATATTGCAGCACTGAGATGCTCATCACATGATGTTTGGATGTCTGACTATGGGCACTTAATTATCATTTGTCTCACGGAATTACATTTTTTGTCACATTTAATTTGCTGGCACAACTCCTTCAGTAAACTTCCCTAACGTTGCTGCTACCCATAGCACTACCTTACTCTGCTGACCTACTGGTACTATGCAAGCCCTACTATATATCTGAAGATCTAATGGCCATTTCAGTCTATGGGCTGGCTATCCTGCCATTTTACACTGTGGAGGCATGCAGCACTTGTCTGTAAATCCCAACCTTAGTCTAAGCATACAAGGTTGCCACTACACATGTAAAAAGCTGTCTTTAGTCTATTGTATGCCAGTAGTGGGTAGCAAAGAGATTATAGAAACAAATTTAAATAACACTGATGTCACTTTCTTTAGCAGGGTGTACAGACTAATTTCCATATCTAACTCTATATAGTGAGTTTCTAATACACAAATTAATATAATTACTATCCCATATATTCATATTAATTTCTTTATTATTTGGGTATTTCCTTGGAAAGATATCAAACAAAAGGTACAGATTTCCTTTGACTTTTCTAGCACTAACATTCTGGAAGAGACTATTAGAATCACAGATACTTGTATTAATTCCCTTCATACTTGATTTAGACAACTTCATCATTTGGGCTTAGAATCAAAAGTATTATCTGCTACCCTGAAAATAATGTGACATTTCAGAATTCATCAAAAGGGTTTTATGCAACTAAAGATAATAAATACTAAATGGACAGAGCTTTTTAAAGGCAGAAATTTCTCAGGGAACGCCATTTTATTCTATGATAATCTAAGTGACTCCATTAGCAAATTTGTCCTGTCAAGAACAAAACAATAATCTGCATTATAAGGTAAAATTGTGGCATAATCAAACATTATAAGGACAGTAATAACAACACACTTAAAAGCACATAATAAGCATAAAGAACTAACAGATAGCCAATCAAAACGGAATTTCTGATTAAAATGTTCAAATGTTCATGAACTAGTAACATATTCACTCATCATTGTTTAATTATGTAAGCAAATCCTGAAGCAGGCACTTGAACTGCAGTATCATAAATGAATAAATAAATACATAAATAAACAAACATAATAATTAAATAAAATAGTTAAAAAAAATCAACATTCATAGAAACAGTAGGTATCCTAGTATATTCCTCATAACGAAAACAAGTCCATAAGTTTAAGTTAATATTTATTATTATGCTTATTTGCATACTCCCTGAGACATAAATTAAAAAAAGTAAATGTTAAATGACATAGCCAAAATAAAATAACAGAAAACATAATTACATTTTCTGTAGGCATACTGATATTTGAACAAGATTCAAGTTAAAGCAATAATAGAAAAATGCCCAATCAGTTTTAAACATTTAGTAAAAACAGTCTCAGCATTCAATTTCAATCTATGGTAGCATTTAAACTAAGTTGCTACAACAAAGGCAGATGGAAAACTAAGTACTAAAATGTGTAACATCATGGCCTACCAGAGTACTATGTCCAAATGCAGTAAACATTGAAATATCAATGTTCTAACTCACAAGACATCAACCATACCTCCCATCTACTCCCACAAATTCCATAATTCTGCCCACTGATTCTTTTCAGCACAAAGTCTAGGATATAATACTTGGCTTTTACATACTGTTATTCATGTAGTACCTTTTTTAAAGTTGTCAGCTGTCTGTTCTACATGTCCAGTAACAGCTGGAGAGAAATAAAAAAGCTGTTCTGGTGAGTGTCTTCGCCTGCTACAAGAAACATTCATATTCAATACTCCTAGTTGCTTAAGCGCAGACACTAACATCAAACTGCAGTAATGTATAAAATGATGGTTTGTTCACATATTAATTGTCCAGTGCAGGCTGGTCAATTAACTCATTGACAAGAAAATATAATTCAGGGACATTATCAGCTCATTACCATGTCTCCAAATCCAACACTAGTGCTGCCAGACATAGCTATGGCAGTGCTGTCCCTTGAAGTCCATGCAGCTTGTTAGCAAAGGCCATTCCATTATAGGATGCATGAGAGGGCATGCACATACATGCAGAAACACTCACATAAGTCTACTTGTAGCTTCAAGGATCAAGTATGGCAAATCTTTGGGATCTATAAAAAATCTGCAGCATTAATGGAAGACATGCATCCTCGTCACAAATGGCACAACATCCATGACTGAAACTAAAGAGCCACACACTGTGAATCAACCATGCTAACTGCTGCCTCCTACACTACCCTTTTTGATATTATCAGTATGGTGCTGACAATGACTTACAGTGTACTGATTGCCTATTTATCATGAACTAAAGCTGGAGCCCTTCTCATGTCACTGTTTTATTTATAGCTAGCACTAAAGTAAAGATTCATTAGGGGAAGGAAAGCACACATATTGTAAGGTAGGAAGTACAGCCACATGAACTGAGGTTACAAGCCACTTTCAGAATTAATCTAAGAGGCATAAATGGTATGCAAAGAATAGTTTGAAATGCAAACAAATGTCTTCTTGTCAGAAAGAATACCTTTATCACATTTCTAGTAAAAAAGAAAGTAGTGGCAAAAACTGTTGATAATATTAGAAATCCTTTTGTCATTAAAGATAAATATTTTAGTTTGGATGTTTTTTTTCACTTCCAGGTCCCTGTCCAATGGCTGTTCTACCTGCATACAATCAACCCATTCAGGACTCAGGCGTTTCCAGGCTGAGCAAGGACCCTCTGGTAAATTTGTTCCTGCATGAAAATCCCAAACACTCCTTCTGGTCCACAGTGAAAATTGGATGGTAGACAGTGGGCAAGTTTGCTGGTCCTAGGATGTTCTATCCTCTCCCTATTGTAAGCACCTCTCCCCCTTAGGCGTGCCACTGCTGTCCCACACATGTAGCATACCTCCAATTACAGGATTCCCATTTGCTTTACTGAGCTAAGCACATTGACAGCTATCTTGAGCTCCACTTGGTAATGCCTAAAGGTCCCTGTTGGTATCATTCTTGTGGTGAGCCAGAGCGATCTCTTTCCCTTCGAGAATGGGAGAAGCAGCAATGGCCAGTCACTCCCATCCTTGCTGGCCAGTTCCTATAGACACTAACACTGCCTTTTAATTAAGGTCACCTGCAGCATAGTCAGAGATTTATAGAGCTGGATTAGGCTAGATTATTTTGGTTGCAATGTCTCCACAATTGTAAGGAGAATTTTTGAAAATATTCATCTGATGCTAAAAGTTATTTACTGTTAGGCATCAAAACTACTGTTTCTTATGTTGTAATGACAGCCACCATAATGTGACTTTTTTTGCTTATTGAACAAATTGTGCTATTCAGTTAAAGTGAGGATGATAACGTTTTACCAAAACATAGCCAAGGTGAAGGAATTCAACACAAAAACTTTTGGTCTCACTTAGGCTGTTTGGCAACTTTGTGTTTAGTCTGTAATACTTGTGATTGATTTACTTGAAGTACTGTGTCCATCCTGTGATACAAATAGATTGAACAGGACAAATTCACAGACTAGTAATGTACAAGTTGAATAAATGTTAACAACAGAAATAAAAGACTGAATTCTTGAGAGTGTTCATAATAAGACCTGAATGAAATTACAATGAATAAGGCACAGTGAAGTTAAAAACAGTGATGTATTCTAATACAGTTACTTTATGTCTTATAAATTATCTTAGGCCCTGACCTTAGTATCATGTTGGACTCATGCCCACATCATTGCATACCATGTGTAAGGCAAACGTGTTTAAAGCCATCCTATGATACATGAAACAGATACTTGTTGGATGAAATGGTTAGTATATAAGTGCCATATTATGAGCAGCTAGAAAATAACTGTCAGAATGGTATGTGTATTCAGGAGAGTAAAAAGCTATGCAGATACCTAGTGTTCTTCCCCAATCTGGTACCCCCCCCCCAAGCTCTTACTTGCAGAACAAAAATAATATAAAAAAGAAAAAGAAAAAAAAAATGGTCCTGTGCCCTAGCAACGGCCAGCTGCTACAATCCATGGTGCACTAAAGAGCTTAAATTCTGTAGTCCTGGGGAAGAAAAACTCTTTCCTCATTTTATACTGTAGCAACTGCTTGCTGCATTTCTACATTTGCAGTGAGCAGTTGCTACAGGTGATGCCACACAAGCAGTGTTAAAGCACTTCAGTTCAGATCTCAGATGCAAAACCAGCATTAAAATGCTGCTATGGCTGAGAAGACTGATCCCTACCCCCTAACATTTTGCTCCTGGGGAAGCATGCCCCTTTTGCCCCATGCAGGCTATACTACTGTGAATATGTGTGGCTACATAACCTTGAGTCCATCCAGCAATGCTTTTCCTACCAGCCACATTAAATATTAATGATAAAAAAAGTTTTATTCATGAAGAATAACTGCTGGATTTTGGGCAACAGCAAGTCTTGCTGTTTAATCATACCTCACCATATTGGAAGCCCCAAATAATATATATATATATATATATATATATATATATATATATATATATATATATATATATATATATATATATATATATATATATATATATATATTCTGTGATATGCTTGATGTATTTCAGTTTATACATAGAAATAAGCCTTTGTGCTCCCATGAACTGGCTGGTAAATTTCTGACATATGAAATGGATTTATTAAAAGTAGAATAAGGGGTATGCAATCTGTCTTTATGTTTACAAGAACTGGGAGCTGAAAATGAATTTTGAGATAACACTTAATCTATATTACTCAAGGTGGACAGCCATGAAAACAAAGGTAGAAATTCCAATTTACTAATTTTTTGAGTTCTGGTGATTGCAAAGTGAAGTGATAAGCTATTGTTTTTTTTTTTTTTTTTTTTAGAAATGCTTTTGTGAAATATTGTATAAAAACTTAAAACTTTGGTTAACTAAATATTGAAAGGGCACACTGGTCACCGACAGGGAAGCCACTTGCAGTAAGCTCTAGATGTAACCATTTTATTGTTACATATTTGTTTTATAATCTAAAGGACCAAGTTCTGCAGGTCACATTGTCACTGAGATCTAGCTTTTATAATGAATTTTAATTAATTTAATTGCTTCTGGAATCAATTTACCAAAACTGATCACAGAGCTGTATAAATAAAAAAGGTTAAACAGGTGATTGCCATACATCAGAGGCTTTCTGCTCCACATCTTTTCATTGTGTGTTTTAACCCACAAAGTCTGGCCTTTGTTTAAATACCTAATTCTGACAACAACTGCATGAGACAATCAGGGAATCTGTCATGTCCTGATATGGGGATTGAAGTTCTAGCTTGAAATCTGGCCATGATTTGTCTGCCCAGTCAACACAAACTAAGCAATCTGTGCCAAAGAGTTGAATGATTTGTGATTCAGATTTAGAATCTCTATATGATTTTAGGATTATCAAGAGACCATAACTTCTTATTGTAACAATTGTTAATATCTGCTATGACTTCGTGAATAGAACAGATGCTAGTTATCTACTGAATGTACTATGTTCTTCATCTGTAACTATGTAATATTTTAATTGCTAGGATTCTTCATCTGTAACTGTTTCTGTAATATTTTAATTTGTGGAGCTTATCTCCCTGGGCCTCTGCTGAAAATGGACCTGCGTCCAGTCGGGCATTCCAAGTCAACAAATGTAAATAAATAAATATTTAAATAAATAATTAACTGTGTGATACATATGACAGTATGATATGTATTCTGTGAGTGTTATGTACCTTTACTCTTTCACCTACCTCAGAGAGTGGACACTTGCTTCAATACAGTATTGGATTAACTTGTAATAATTCAAATGTTGGGCTAGACCTGTATTATCTTCAGGACTTGTAATCTGTTTGAGACTCTTGAAATTATTTCAGATGGCTACAACATTTATCCTGTTCTACATCTATGAAGACTAGAAACAGATTGTATGAACAAGCTGGTCAGCTATGTTGTGCAATGACAATGATTACATACCCCCATTTATCCTCTTCTTTTTTCTTCATTCACTCAGTTTTCATCTTGTTTTCTTGTCCTTGCCAATGCCATTCATTAATTATCTGTTTTCATGAACTGCTAATATAAGCATTAACTTAAAATACATATGATGGTGCATGAATAAGTCAAGTAATTGATTGAATAACTACAACCAAACTAAGGCACAATATTTAGTAGTTAATTGTTTTCCTGGATTTGTCACCATCTTCAATGCCTATGGTAGATGAACTTAAAAGGGCATTAACTGCAGTAAATATCTGAGACTTTTTCAGTTTTGGAAAAAGAAATTATTACCAGGTCATGGTATCTATTTTTTCTTTAGCTTGAAGAATGTTTTATTTCCAGTGGCAATGTAATATTTCTAGTTACTAATCTAATCATATTTTTATCAGTTTATCCCAGTCTTCTAAAATTCTGGAACTGAATTAAGCTTAGGCTTCAAACCATTAAGAGGCCTAGCTAATTTGTTATGAATTAAGTGTTGTTATGTGCTTGTCTGATTATGTAATAGAATGTTGTGGTTTCTTAGTCTCATCTGCTTCAGAAAAAAAAAGATGCACAATCAGTGTTTTAGATGACCCAGCCTAAGCAGTTGCATTATACTGGCTTTTTATATCTCCTCCTCTTTTGGGAATGCCCTGTCCTAACTACACATCTGATAATGTTTTCCTAGCTGCATCTGTTACTTTGAAGTGCAGAGCACTCACACATATAGTAATTGAAACTGCATCTTCATACATGTATGGCACTTTACTTTCTAAGCAGATAGCTAGTCTATCAGTAATTTAATCTGCCCAGAGCATGTGACCATTTGCATATACATATTAAGTTAAATAATAGAAAAAAAAAAAAACTTGTAGAGCTGCATTGTTTATAGTGTAATCCATGACATTTTTGAACTGCATTTGATTTAATTTCAAGATGCTCTGTAGTTAACGCATCTTTTACAAATTAATGAAATGTTTGCCACAACCTTTAAATGTCCTTTATTCTAATTGCTGTGCTTTTTCCTTATTGGAGAATATTGAAATTCACAAAATGCTCAATTTCTGTAGAGTTAAAGCATTGTATAAGCCATTTAAAATGCGCACGTGTGTGTGTGTGTGTGTGTGTGTGTGTGTGTGTGTGTGTGTGTGTGTGTGTGTGTGTGCGTGCGTGCGCGTGCGTGTGTGCGTGTGTGTGTGTGTGTGTGTGTGTGTGTGTGTGTGTGTGTGTGTGTGTGTGTGTCTGTGTGTGTGTGTCTGTGTGAGTGTGACTGTGTTTGTAAAAACCTTTACTAGGGAAAACTATAATTATACAATCAACTGTTAATAATATGAAATGATAACAATAATCTTCTATTTGTCGGAATGTCACCAAAAATAAGAAAAAGGACACAATCTAATCAGTGAATCCGTTTGTTATAACTATGTACCAATGATATTAGCTATTTCTATTACGTGCTCTTTTTAAACATTAAAAACTGACAATTTCAAAAGATAGCTGTAAATAATTTAATGAGCAGCAGCATTCAGTTTAACATTTGCACACTTAGATTAAAAAATATATTTTTCTGACACAATGTTACACAAATTGAACGTACTGTCTGAATGCAGGCAACTTTTTCCAAATATCCTTTCTGCTAAATCTGTGTGGAAGCCTATTTCTGAATTTAACATTATGTGATATTATGCAAGAAACATGCAAGTGACTGCACACAAACACAAGCACAGTTTGCATTTCATCATATCTGGGAAAAACTACTTTTTTTTTCTCGCATGTCAAAGCCCTCCTTTCTTCACACTCTAGTAATTAATGTTTCTAAGCCAGTATCATACCTTCACCCTTCATTTTTATCTGTTGAAAGAAGTCTTCTTTCTCCAGCAATACTAGTCTGTGATGAAACTTGAAAGCTTAATGCCACACTGTTTGTGTGAGCCTGAGTACCTTTTAGACTACAAAATTCCTGGCATGCTGATAGACACAGGATGTCTGCACCCAGCAGAGCAATTCCCTCAGCTTTCATCAAATCCAAATTCATCAGAGAGTACTGAAGCCTTTGGTGTGTCACCTGGCCATATAACAGACCCGTGTAAAGGATAGAGCTTTGATCTCCAGTGGTATCAATCCATCATCTTTTATCAACAGTCAATTCATCGCAGTGGGGGTAAAGAAGGAGAATGATGTTTGACTTTGTGAAGATTTGATGTTTTTAGACAACTGCTTCATTATCCCTTTATCTTTCAGCAATGCTTCCATTATTTTGTGTAGACAAGCAGTGTAGGTGACCTAAGTTTACCAGTAAAACTGAGCATGCCCTCTGAATAGATTGCACAGTAAAGGTTTTATGATTTTATTCCAAATGAGTAACTATAGGTTATCTATATTTTATCACTTTATTCCAATTGCACTACTTTATTCTCTACAATGTATTTCTTATACATGCCCGCACATACCATTGTTATTGTTGAAACACCATTATGCAGTAATGCCTTAGAATTAATTGCTATGCAAAGTTACATTTTTGTTCTGCTGCAGAAGAAAACACATTTTCAAAAATAAATGCCTTCTTTCAGGCAATGTAAAATTCTCAAAATCACCTCTGAAAGGGAAATCTTCAAACTTCACCAGAACAACAATTAAGTAATATCTGCTAATTCTGTCTTACTTGGAACAAACATATTACGTGCGTACAATGAAGGTCTGCCTTATCACTCCTCTTAAATCTATCTTCCAGGCTTTGACACAAGAATAATGCTTATAAGCATTACTAGTTTTGCACTGTGCTATATTCATTCATGGAGTAACATATAATTTACGTTTTTTTTGTTTGTTGTTTGTTTGTTTTTTTTTTAATTTTGTATTTCAAGATGTACTTTTCAGGCTGAGGAAAACATCTTAAAAACAAATTATGTTTCTTGGTTTCCTTTTTTACCAGTGTTAGCACAGGTCATTCCATGTAATAAATCACTAAAGCCATGCCCATCTCCTTTAACTGGCATTAGTACCTCAAACCTTACATACATCACAATACAAAATGACGATATAGAGTAAATTACTGAAGCTATAAAGGAAACACTGATAAGCTGCATTCAGATTACCACTTTTTTTTTTTCTTTTCAACTAGTGGACAAAAACAGTTTGTGTTTTATGTTCATTTTATGTGTACACATTCAGAGATTCAGAGATACACAAACACACACACACACACACACACACACACACACACACACACACAGACACACACACACACACTCACACACACACACACACACAGACACACACACACCTGTATTATATGAATTTATATGTTGTGAAATGGAGAAGAGTTGTGAGTAAGAGCTTGAGGATCATTACAAAGCAGATCCAAAGACCACAGGAATGTATAGAATTGGCATAAAGAAAAAAAAAAAAGAAAAAGAAAGAATGAAAGATAATTTGTATAAATTGCTTTCCAGAATGTCTGTTGATATTTGGAAGAACACATATTTAAATAAACTGTACCATCCTATTGATCATTAGCTGTCATTAAGGAGCTTGCCAGGTCAGACTATTTGAAATGACATTATTTCTGAGTATACATACTGATCATGTACATGTAATTATTAAGTAAGGGGACAATGTAATGTTTAAAGTGTTTTATTTATTTATTTATTTTTTGTTGGAACAGTGATTTTTTTCCCTAGGAAAAAAAATCACTGTTCTGACAGTTTGAAATTGTAAGGATTCGCTTACATAGGGTGGATTAATCACCGTTCACTTTTTTAAGCATTCAGTGATTTAATATAGACCCTTTTATTTGTGTACAGTTGTTTTTCAATGACTAGACCAGGCAAGAACTGCGGCATGCTGACATCGTTTTATTATTATTTATATTTATATTTATTTATTTGTTTTGTTAACTATTTTCATTGGAGGCCTGGAGAGAACAGCTTTAGCAAAGTTGCAATTTAATACAATTTTAATGCAATAAAGCAAATGTTTAACTGGTCTTCGGCTAGTCTACTCTAGAGATTTAGGATGTGGTCTAAATAAGGCATATATTCTAAGCCTGAAGTTATAGTACGTCAGGATATTTCTATTTCAGAGTCGGTATATATTAATAGCAGGGATGGCATGGTTAATGCATTGTGCAAATCTGAATTGCTTTAGTAGAGTAACACTGAGGTTCAGAATTTGCAATTTTGTTTGAATCAGAGTTTGTTATTTAATTTGTATTTTTAGGATTGTTTATTTATTTATTTGACTTTCATGACCAGCAGTTTTGAATCTCAGATTTTATAGCTGATTTTGAACAATGGAAGGGTGTGGATGTAAAAATTGAAATAACAGATATATTAGCAATGTTTTAAAGAAGAAGAAATCCATGGCAACCTATTTACATATGTTTACATACTGGCTGAGCAACAGAAAGTGTTAAGTTAAAATAGGCAATAAGTTATTGCAGAGAGCTTACAAGTAGAGTAGGGGGTCAGTCTTGGAAACTATGTTATTTTACATCAATATGTCCAGCATACCATTATCTATTAACACCTGGATGAACAAAATCTATAGATTGTTCAAAAAGATGTTCTGTATTTACAAATGTACTTGACCAACACAATATGCAAATTTACTTGGACACATGGACGTTTGATTGAAATCAAGTAAAATGGAACCTAATGTAAAAAAATGCAAGGTTGTTCCTTTTGGCAGTTCCAATCTAGGTTACTCATATTCTCTAAATCATACATTATTAGAAAAAAGTAGACAGTATAAAGGACTTGGGAATTATGATTGATAAAGGCTTTAGTTTTGGCCCATGTTTAATGAATGTGGTTAGAATGTGGTATTGTGATGTTAAAAATACATTTTGAACAATTAGTAGCAATGACAAAAGGGTTTTACTCCCAATTTAAAAATGCATAATTAAACTACAAATGAATATGGTATGTCAGTATGTATCTCTGCTCGACTACAAATAGACTATAATGGATACAGTGATGCATCACCAGGAAAATTTAGACTGTTGTAAGAACAGATTAGAGAACCTGTTATTCTTAAGTCTTAACTACAGATTAGTAAGGGAAGCTTGTATTTTGGTTTTACAAAACTATGCAGAATAACACATTAGGGGCTACTATGGGTGTTCATGAGAAAAGACATTTACAAGAGATGAGGAATAACAATATGTATGCAGATGTTACAATGGCAAAATCCACATCACATGTCTGCAGCACATTCTTGAAAAGCATGTGTACTGTATCCTGGACATGTCTGTCTGTGTTTCAAATATGTGTCTGGTAAGCCTTTATGAGTGTGCACATGGAGGCTGACATGGATGATGTCTGTGTAATCATACTGCACATGCGAATCATCATTGCATTGTCCATAGCTTCAACATTTTCCATGTACTGATGAAACATCTCATGTACATCCTACAGGAGTCTAACCATGTCCACCTGACTTGCAGTGGAAGTATCCTAGGCTTGAGCTGTATACTGGCTCATCTGATGGTGGGCAAGCAAGGCCTTGCTTTTCTGCATAACTAAGTGTAACAGTTGGCACTGCTGCCTCTGAAATGATGCTCTGTTCATCACACAGTTTAGGCTATTTTCAAAAAGCAGGAGTTGAGCTGTATGTTGCCAGCTCTCCCATGAACATACACACAGTGATAACATTTTTTCATTCTGCTGAGCATAAGAGCCTGTGTCAGTGCCCATGAAGTTACCAACCAGTCGTTGTGTAGGGGGCCCTGCCAATATTCTTTGTGACTGTCTTCAGGCTGTGTTACAAGAATGACAGTTATGGTGCCATCATCAAAAGCCATCCTGCAGTCAACATCAGCCTGGTTGGTAAGGCACAGGATGAGTTTACTTCTGCTGCTGACTTTGTGAATAAATGTGTGAAAATGTGGCTGATGTGATCTGTGACAAGTAGAGTTCTTTCTATATAGAAGTAGGATGAAAAAAAATGACCATACATTGTCTCTAGATTGTCTGCCACATCTGTTGTTGATGGTATACCTGATGCTGAAACATGTAAGAGTGACATGTGGACATGTATCATGCTACACTCTCTCTGTGCACACTGCCCAGCTGTGGTTGTCGAAGAGGTCTGAAGACACTAGTTTCAACACCACCTTGGATGGCTCCTGCAGCAACCTCATCTGTGTGTCAATGTCTGCCCTCCTTATATCCAGGGGGTACTCTTCATCTGATGTTAAAGGTTGGAATGTGGCAGAGGCACCAACACTGCAGCTATGGGCTATTGCATTCTGTCTAGCCTTTATCCTAGCATGTCTCACCATGTCACTTTTATGCACTGTGTACAGTGTGTTTCCTTTCCTCAATGGCATGAATGTCATCCACTAGATGTTTCCACACATTAACTGACCATCTCTAGTTGTTTGGGAACACTTTTTCCAAAAGGACATTTCCCATATGTCCTCAAAGCATCCAGAAGGATCTGATTCTCCACAGGATTGAAGTTGTAGCTCATGTGTCTTGAGCCCTGTTATTGTATCAGCTTCGAACTTGTAATCATCTATTGTGACAAAAGAGACAACATGGCACCTGCCATCCTTACATGATACTTTCAAAAAATGTGGACCACGCATGCCAATGGATTATACAAATACACATAAATGGTGATATTCACACTGCACCACTATTTCTGAATTGTAATTTTTACCTTTTTCCATACTACTTGTGTGTTCTACTCCTCTGCTGTAATATTAGCTGCATATGCCCTTAGGTGTGGTAATCAGCAGGTTATGTATTATGCCATCTAGTTCATTAATTAATTAAATTAGCTGGTCTTTAGTCTGCATTTCCCCTTTAGCCATTGACTTAGACCATTGGCATCAAAAACTCACTGAAATGGCACCTTACACATCCCCAAACATGATACTTATAATTCATTCAAATACTATTAAATGACATGTCTTACCATTAAATATAGGCTACTGTTCAACAGATCACAATGAATTTCACTGATAACTGCCTTATCCTGGTTATTTATGCTTATCCCTGTTGCTTGTAAATGGTTTTAGTTCACTCACACTTTTCATGAATGTTGCAGACATGTGAAGTCCAGCAAAGCTAAAAAGGCATAAGTTAGGTCTGATTTAAGAAGTTCTTATGCAAATTTGTCTCAGCTGTGATGAGCTCTATAAATGACATTGGAGTGCACCTGTGTATTCCTGCTTGCTGGTGAAAAACATTTGGCTTGTTATGGGTGAGCTGTTCCTAGCTCATAAATACAGGTGACCACCAATTATACTTCAATTGCACTCAGGGACGCTGTACTTTGTGCATGGTATGTATGCATTTTTATGTTGTTGCTCCACTTACACAGATTAGTCACAAAACACTAAATTGTAGTATTTCCTGATGTATATTTTCCAGAATTGGCTGGCTGCCCCCACACAAAATAAAAAAGTGCTACAGGAATCAAAGTCAGTATATATCCCATTCAAAGAAAGTTACTATCACATAACAAAAAAGTACATTTTTAGAAATTAACTGCATGGGACACATCTCTGTCCTGACATTACATTCCAGGAAGATTTCCATTTATTTATCCTGGAAAAAATGAAACTGCAGAGAACAATATGTCCTGTTAGTGCACCAAAACCATTCCACAATATAATTTCAGCAGGAAGTAGTCCCATATGCATGTACAGTCTGAATAGAATGCTGTCACACCCTAAAGTCTCCAATTCCCATTCTAATATTCCCTACATCAGACTTCTACACCTCATTCTTGTGCTGACACTTCAGAAGTTTGGCATCAGTTAAATCCCATGGTCAAGTCCAGGCTGGTATGTCAAGGAGACAAAAATCCTCCTGTACCTATTGCAGCAATCAAACTCATGGTAGATGGAGCAGGCCAACAGTGACTCTGAATGCAAAAAAAAAAAAAAAAAAATATTTGGCAGGAGTTGTGGAATCAGCTGTCAACCCTGAGAAGGATCCCCCACTAAAGACAGCAAGTGTACCACAGGCAAGATAACCTGCAGAAGCAGAGGAGGGTCCAACTGGCTCAGTGGAGCTCAGAAGTCCTGGAAAGAAAGCCAGTTTTTTACAGGAAGCACTGTCTGTACCCCCCCCCCCACGAAAGAAAAATTGCTTTATAAAATTGCTTTAAATAGGTTGCTGATTAGCATGGTGTGTTCAATCAGTTGCAATTAAATGTAGTGAATTTTCAAGATATCCATCCATCATAACATCCCTGTATTCTTCCCTTATAAGACACATTATTGGGTACAATGCCCCTTTCGGCATGAACCTCACAAAGCACATGCAGCAGCTGGAGAGACCACAGAGGTTTCTCAACCGGAGAATCCAGGGCCTCAAATATTTACCCTACACAGATACGCTAAAAGCCATGTCACTCTACTCAGTCTCCTACAGACTCCTCAGAGGTGATCTCTGTCTGGTATACAAAGCAATCTCAGACCCTGCCCTGATGGGACTACTGCATATCTGCAAGTCAAGCTCCACTCGAGTAACCCACATGCATGACCTCAGCCTGGTCTGTGACATCAATAGGACTTGTTGGCAGGACATATTTGTGTCCCAGAGACTCCACCTTTTGTGGAATAGACTCCCGCTCCACGTTAAGCAGAGTACCTCATTAACCCTTTTTAAGCGCAACCTGGATAACTGGATGGGGAACAGAAAATACACCCCTGGGATTCCACCTGTATTACACACACACACACACACACACACACACACACACACACACACACACACACACATATATATATATATATATATATATATATATATATATATATATGGATCTAGGACTGTTTAATGAAAGTTCAACAGTCTGAATCCAACATCACCGAACACACTTTAATGAAAGCACTTTTCCCGAAAAAACACTTTCGTTAAAGTGCATCAAAAAATAGGAAAAAACAACAAAAAGGTGTTTATGCGGTGGGGGGGGGCTATGCCCCCTGCACTCCCCCTACTTTAATATTCTCACTCCAAGATCGCACTAGAGTGGGGAAAATGAAAAAATCTCCTTACCTGCACTGTAGTACGATCTCCACAACAGTCATTACCCCACGACTCACTCTGGCTGCAGGCATACATACGCGAAAGTGCTTTTTCGGTTAAAAGCACTTTTGAGTAAGTATGTCTGGCCATTAAGCCTTCGGTAAAAAGCACTGTCAAGCATCAGTCCAAGACTCATATACATATATAGGAAGTATTTACCTGCAGATGTACTTCCTGTCACAATTTTTGACTGCACAAACACACACATTTAAATCACAAAAGTTAAACAGTAGAGCATTTTTTAATAATTTATATTCCTCCGCAACCACTGTAAAGAAGAAGAAGAAAACCCAGCATGTGCTGTTTTTGAATAAAAATTAAGATTTTAATTTTGAAATATAAGCAGCACAGAGATGACTTTACTTACTTTTACAATTATAACCTTACATTGTTAATATCTTTTCTAAAAAACAAAATGTACTATTTAAGATATATTTGAGTGAATGCTAATATTTTAAACTGGTCGTGAAATAGTGCCTCAATTTTTACACCAAAACTAGAATATCATAGAGATAAATTTGGAAAAGAAAGAAAAAAAAATAGCAAAACTAAATTTCCTATCTTTTTGAAAAATGATGAAGGTAGAACTACAACAGGGACTTGACATTGCACTAATGACTTAAAAAGAGAATGGAAATTTGAAGAATGGAATCTACTAACAGACAACAGCGACAGCTTAATGATGTACACATTAAATTCATGAAATTCTGTGCAAACTTTGTGTCAGGTTTTTAAATTCTGTGCTAACTTTACCAGGTTTTTAAAGACATCCTCCAGAAATACAAGAACAACTTAAAAAGTAATAAAGCAGGATTTTAATGACATATAAGATCACAACAATATTCTACCAGATTGCTTTAAGTATAAGATTCTGCAAAAAATGGCAAAACAATGATTATTAGCTGATTTATGTTTGCTATCTCTCAGCTAATATAGTTTCAGATTCCTGTTTACTATCTGTTTGTACAGTGATTTCCTAAGGCTACAAATCACAGTTTAAGTGCAAGAAAAATCTTTTCAGTTGAAAAACAGTACGTATTTTTTTGCATTACATATCCACAATTAATTATTCACTCACATTCAATTTGTTTAATGTCTTTCTGAATCAAGCTGTCACTCTTTTAGAGGCATTTAAAATTATTGCCACAATTTATTCAGATAAAAAAGCAATAACTTTAAATAAATTTCTAGCCGGTCAAGGTAATGTCTTAAACCTAGAAAAATAATAGGAAACATATGGACCAAGTGACTACAACTCTTCCAGATATCCTTCAAAATTCTCTTTTTTTTCTGTTTTTGTACATTTGAGAAAGATTTCTATAACTGAAACGTAGGTAGAGATTATTTGGTCTATTCTGTATGCACTTCAGTTTGTAAGCTAATCACAGAACTTTCTACATCTTTCCAAGACTGCATTGCATTAGTGTGACAGATTTGTTCTATAGTTCTCTTTTCTGGATATCTAACCTTATACTTCAGTGCATTTACTGTTTCAGTTACCTTAAATGGCCCTTCTCAGTTAACAAGAAAGTTATCTGTGAAGAGTATTCATACTAATAGCTGATTGAATGGTTTCAATTCTCTAAGTCAGAAATTCTTCTTATAAACTTAATTGTTGTACCTCAAGGACTTTCTGTCTGTGCTTCTTTAATACAGGTCTATATTAGGTTGCCAAAATGTTATTCTGGTGAACACTTATTCATTTACCCGTAATCAGCGAAAATCACTTCAGTGATTTACTGAATTTACTAAGGGCAAGTACAGAACTGTGCCCTTTTTTCCACTGTAGTGCAATCTCGGAGTTGGTATATATAGTTAAGGGTGTGTGTGGGGTGTGCGGGGCAAAACCCCCCAATTGGGTGGGTTTGAGTTAACTACAAATTTATCTGTTGTGTTTCAGGTAACTATTTCACTGCCCTTAGTAAATTCAGCGAATCACTGATGCGATTTTCACTGATTATGGGTCGATGAATAGGTCTTCACTGAAATTACATTTCAGTGAACTAATAGACCCTTTAATACAGGTATAACCATTTCTTGTCTATGCTGCAAGCCAGTGTTTTATTATGTCACACATTATAATGTTGTCTTCACTTCTTTGCCAGGATAAAGCAGTTCTGTGGAATGCTTGCAATAAAAAAAGTTCAAATGGGATAAATGATTTTGAAGCATCTGCACATCTTTTATTGAAAACAGTAAATACAGCAACAACTGATTGCAGTTTTTACCATATGTCGTAACACATTTCTTTGATATGGTTTTCAGTGTTTAAAAAAAAAAAATCTTTCTAGTAATTCATCAGTCTGTGGATGGCAGCCTGAAAAATTAAAACATTTAATTTTTTTAAATATTGACATTACTGATGTTTTACCCCTGCCATAATGGTAATACCCTGGTCAGAAATTATTTAGTCAGGAGTTCTCTTTATAAAATAACAGCACAAGTTCACTGAGAATAGATTTGATATCAGATTTGTGTAGTGTCTCTACTTCTGGAAATGTTGTCACACCGACCATTATTGCTAGTATGCACTGAGACCCATTGTTTGATATTACTAGTGGCCCAGAAATATCCATAACAATACATTCCAATGATACTGCTGCAATAAGATATTGGGATAAGGCTCACATCCAGGATTTTGGGTAGTTTTCTGACATTCTGGACACAAAGCACAGAAACTTTATATCTCAATCATTATGCCTCAGACACGTCAATAAAATCTGACTAGTAGTGTTTAATTTTTGTCTATCCCCAGCTGACCTCATGAAACACATGAAACACATGACTATATGGGATAGCTTCATCACTAGTTTCCTGTATGGAATTGCCTTCTTATCTTTGCCTGCCCTATATAACATGTCATGTTTTAACTGAGGTACAGCAGCCTGTATGTACAGCTGTTTCAATGGTTGCATTAAGACTGCTGTACCTACTAGAAGTAAGCCCGGGACTAGCTCCAGAATCAAACCACCCTGGTGGCATCCCGAATTAAACAAGATATATGGCAAATGGAGAAAATACGACAAAAATCAGGACAGATAATTCCCATAAAGATAGAAACTCTCTCATCAAAGTAAATAGTCAATTAAGAGGGCTAATTAAGTGAAGCAAAGCCAACTTTGAGATTACAATAGCCTCCCAGGTGAAATATAACCATAAGACCTTCTGCAGCTATGTCAGAAACATTAAGGGCTGCAAGTAGCAATGTGCTGAACTGGCGGTTAATGGTGCCACATTCAGTGAGCCTGGTGATATAGCAAACCTGTTAGCAGACAGATCCAGTTCCAACTTTGCCCTCCCACCCCCAACCATCCCTCCAAAATACCCTCAGACATAAGCCTTCCATCTTAAGTAGGGAGCATGTACTGGCTGCACTCACTAAAGCCAAGAAAATAGCCTCATTGGGTCCTGATATAATTCCAGGATGCCTTTTGAATAGCCTACAATATGACTTATCAGGACCTCTGGAGTCATTATTTAACTATAGTCTTAAGACAGGCTTTGTGTCACATGAATAGAGGTCAAAAACATCCGCCTTCATAAGGGAAGACCTTCAACAGATCCTAGAAACTACAGACCCATTAGTCTGACTAGTCTTATTTACAAAGCCATGGAAAGAATTGTCATGGGAATTATTAACAAGGACATAGGAGTCCTCTGTTTAAGAACAGTGAGATTCTACATGCTTTTGTAGATTCAGTATTAAATCCCTTCCGGTTAAATCCCTTCCGGTTAGACCTATGATATCTCTGTTTCACTGCCTTGCTTTCCTAATTCCTTTTATTTAATGGCCTTATCAAGCTGGTGTTTTATCTCTCCCAGGGCTAGTGCTAGCATTTTGGAAGCCCCTAGCAAGTTTCAGGTTGGGGACCCTAGGAGAATATAAAGTGTGAACACATTGCCATCACACCCCCTTCCCTGTCAAGCTCATCAAGCACCATGTAATGACCACTATAGTGCTACTACATTCAGAACATCAAGAATTAATGAGCCAAGGTGCACACCAGCATTAAGTACCAATATTACAGTAAACAAACCCCTGTACCACAGCAAGGTAGCTACTCACAGGTGCACACACACTGACTGACATTTAGTACCAGTGTTACATTATGGCAAACCCCAGTAACACAGCAAGGTAGCCACTAACAGGTGCACACACACTGACTGGCATTTAGTACCAATGTTACATTACACACTGACTGACATTTAGTACCAGTGTTACATTATGGCAAACCCCAGTAACACAGCAAGGTAGCCACTAACAGGTGCACACACACTGACTGGCATTTAGTACCAATGTTACATTACAACAAACCCCTGTACCACAAGATAGCCACTTACAGGTGCACACACACACACCCACACACACCCACACCCACACACACACACACACACACACACACACACACACACACACACACACACTGGCTGGGATTTAGTACCGTTCATTATCAGTCATTTGAGAAAGGCTTTTCAGTTTGTGTCCAAGATGAGAGTCACCAGTTGGAGCAATGTGTCTTCTACAAAGTTACTCAAGGATTTAATATTTGATAAAAATCCAAAGGCCTTATCAAACTCTGAAAGCTGCTCAATCTGGTCAGTAAATGATTGGATTGTTGTGTCCAGCAGCACATTGAAGAAGTCTACATGTAGTTTTACCATTGGATCCTGTATAATCTCATTTTCTCCTTTATAGTCAAATAAGCACTTTACTTTCTTCTGGCTCTTTTCTTGAAATGTTGTGCCAACATCCAGTTCTTCTGTTATCTTGGAGGTTTCACCCATGGCATGTTGAAATCCTGTCTCTCTCTAATTATTCAGCAGGTTCATAGTTGATGCCAGCATTTTGACACATGTAGAAATATCAACAGATAGACTCTGCAGAACTTTGCTTGTATGATTTACCTCTGTCAGCACATCATACCAAACCACTAAACATGCAATGAACTGGTATGACATAAGTTACAAGCACAGTACCCTTGCTTGTTGATATGTCACAACATCACTTGTGCATACAACTTCAACTATCTCCTGTAATGCTTCAATGACTCCCTTCAACTGAAATCTTACTGCCTTGACAGACTCTCTACTGCATTCACAGTAGTGGCTTCAGAGTGACATTCATGTGTTGTTTCAAGATCTGCCATCTGCTCATTGATACTGAACACAGTAGTAAATGTTCTGCAGACATCCAAAGAACGATACTGCCTGTAGTGATGAATGTGCTCCATCGCTAACTTTAGGATTTAAATTATGGCGGGCACATGGCACATAAAAAGCCCTTGAATTCATCTGTCTTGTCCAGGCCTATACTCCAGCTTATTTCTCCTTCATGTTGCTGCCATTGTCATATCCTTGTCCTCGACAGTCGTTATTGTCCAGTTGATGATTTTGCAGAGTCTGAAGAAGTGCTTCTGTAAGTCCTGCCCCAGTGGTATCATTCACAGGCACAAGTCCCAGAAAGTGTTTCTCAACTATGGTTGCAGTCATGGAAATATCCACATACCTAACTGCTACAGTCATTTGTTCTTCATTGCTAATGTCTGGTGTGCAATCAAGAATCATGGAAAAGTACCTAGCGTCCTTCACTTTCCCTACTATGGTCCTTAAAATAGCATCTGCAATCTACTGGATAATTTCATTCTGTATGTTTTTCCCAAGATAGTGATCCATTACTTCTTTATTCCTTATACAATGCAAATGTTCGGCCATGACAAAATCAAACTGTGACTAAGGTTGCACTTGGCCTAAGAAATTGCCATTGCCATAGGTGTACAGGGCATCACTTGTACCATGGAAAGCCATGTTCCATTCTGCCAAGTATTGGACAATACATATAATGTGTTGAAACACACCACACCAGTGAGTTATCTCTTTTTCAACTACTGCTTACCTGCTGTCATCCATAGTCTGCCTAGACTTTATTCTATTGTCCAGTTCCTTCCAGTTCATCATGCATGCTGTATGCTCTGATGCTCAGTCATGGCTGTGTAAAGCTTTGGATATCTCTTTCCATGCTCTGTAACCACCTGACTTGAGAAGATGTTTAGAATGTCCAAACAATTTACATGCAAAGCAAAACAGTGCATCTTTTGAGACTGAATATGTCAACCAAGTCCATTTTGCACTTTCCCCATTAGGCACCAGGTGGAAATAGTTCTCCAATGTAAATCTACTTTTCTGTTCATTGACTGGGAACAGTGGCAACACCACTTGCACAGGTCCATGCTGAATAGCAGCTACCCTAAACTCATCCCTTATCAAGTCTGGCCAAGTTCCTAGGTCCTCAGAAGATACACCTGACACTCCCTACAAGTCATAGGCCACATCTGCTGCCACTACAGAAGTTTGGGCTCCTTCTGTATCAAATTCTGGTGATCCAAGCAACACCTCTAAAGCTGAATCCAAATATACTGACATACTTTTGCCCATGGTAACGGCTGTAGGTTAA
Source organism: Protopterus annectens (assembly GCF_019279795.1). NCBI lineage: Eukaryota > Metazoa > Chordata > Ceratodontiformes > Protopteridae > Protopterus > Protopterus annectens. Next base: position 1,649,599,083 of record NC_056733.1, read on the forward strand.
CAAGAGTTAGCCTGTGATACAGCTGCAACAGAGTGGTCAGTTTCTGTTGTAAGGATGCTGGCCTCACAGTGGGCAGGCTGTAATGCAGAATCATTGTGTTTGCCCGAAGGCAAACTTTTTCCTGAATGTCCCGTCTCTGACGACCCACCAAAAATTTTCATAATGGAACCCTATCTCTTTTCATCCTCATTCTTCTGCTGTTGAAGCTTTCTTTTTGCTGCTCCTGACAAATATGTACGCTTCATCTCTAACTGGGAATGGAAGCGAAGCAGAATTACTACACATGCAGACACTGGGTCTTTTGTCATGCTGTTACCAAAAAGCTCTACACTTCAGGTACATGTTATTCAACTTTCTTTGACCTACCCGGACTGCATAATGACAAACGTTAGCATTCTGAACACATTCTAAGGATGGTAATTTCCAGTTTACACAGCAACAACTCCTATGACAATTGTGGAATGTTACCCATCCGATTTACTTAAAATGAACCCTCTGCAGTAAACCCTTAACTTAGACCTGCCCACTGCCACATGAAATACAAACGCCAAGCTAGCCAGCCATTGCAAACAATAAGTATCTTAACTTTAGGTACAAGCTACAAACATACAACTTTTCCTTTAAAACTCTGACACTTGCCTCCTCTGCTCACAAAATACAATTACTAACTATAAGTCACTGTTGTGCTTTACTCTCCAAGCATCCTCTACTGTATTGCACTACAAAAAGTCATAATAATAAAAGGAAATAACTCCAAACATATGGTCTATAACTTGGTAGCACTACATCTTCATATGAAAGACCACTGCAAAATGCATTCCAGTTAAGCAAAAAAGCTGAAGCTGCCACACCAAGAGCTACACAATCCATGGTGCAATACACACCCAATAAGTGATCAAGCTGATTCCATCTTACATTCTAGGGAGAACTGAAGAGAAATTAGGGCCAGTAGGCAAAAGAACTGCAGAGCAGGCATATGAACCAGAAAAATGGATAAGGTTCCAAAAAGGCATGTTTATATGACTGCAGGCACAAAAGAATGAGCAATTTAATACTGAACGCTGTTCATAAACACAAGCAATACAGTATGCAGTATTGTACCATAGGCCGAAGAACTGCTGCGTAACAGTAACCAGTAGGCAAAAACTGTAATGTAGGCAACAGGCACAACTGAAGTGCATTACAAAATACATATTGCATAATGACTTGCATTGAGATCAGTTACTATTGCACCGCAGGCACAAGGGCTGAAGAATGACTGTCCGGAAGGAAAAAAATAATGAGAAAGGCCCAAGTCAGAGCTGCAAGTTACATACCAAACACTGGTGGTGAATCTCAGTTTTATCTACACAATTCTCTCACCTTCATCCCCCAAACATGTGAAGAGGCCCTAAAAGACATAAAACATTGCTATTGCAAGCTGTCAGGAACAGGCGACTAAAGCCTGAAAGAACAAATGGCTTGGAGGAAGGTCACAAGTTTTAAGGGGAATACACTAAGCTATGAGGCAAGAAAAAGGTTATGGAGCAAAAAAAGATATTTCCAAAAACTATTCTTACTTTTATCACAAACCAGCCAATATTCAGGAATGCAGTGCCACAATGACTACATGACATGTACAGTATTTTCATACACCTGCCCACTACTTCTCAATCTCTTGGCACACACTTGAACAAACCAAAATCATTGGTAGAAGAAAGGAGTAAAGTCATGGATTTGCTAGGAAACCTCATTTGTGAGGGACATAGAAGTGTCAATCAAACATAAGGAGACAAACATTCCCACAACCCCCCTCCCAGCACAAGAAATGTGGACAAAAACATAAAGCCAGGGAATACTGCATTATGTGGATGATATGAAACGTGGTCCAGTTTTACTAGTAGCTTCAGCCCTCAGCATTGTGCTATGTAATCATTTTGTGAGCAAGAGCAGACCAAAAAAATCATGGAAACATTCTACAACATTCTCCCAGCACCTACCCGTGACCTCATCACAATAATTGTAAAAGACAAAGCCAAAAATTGCAGAGGAAATGCGTAACAAGAACAGTTTCAAACACTGCTATGAGAACCTTAAAGATATTAGAATAGCAGGGTTTGCATTAGCATGCAGTAAAACAGAACATTCTGCAGAATTCTCACCCTGCCATGTCTCAACAAAATAATGTTAGATGAAGTAAACAAACTGAAAAAATGAGACAAAGGCATAATATTAGAGATTTAAAATAAGGTGCTTAACTTGAACAGATTTTGCAGGAGCATGCATTGCATGAACCAACAATTTATGATGAGGAACAGACTAAAATTACCAAACATTTAAACATTGTGCAAAATTGTAACATTCTAGCAGCCCTACCCATCTCCTAACCTATCAATTTAACAATTATACGCAAGCCAAACATAGAATATAGCCAAAACAAGGGAGTTTTAAACATTGCCATAAGTCTGGATGAAGCAAAACTACCACAAGACAAGGGTATTACAGTAGGGATTTAAAATATTGGTCTTATAAACTAGTAATAATGCTAGAATAAGATTTTGCAGAAGTATGTCTTGTATGATCCCACATTTTTGTGGAAGAAACAAAAAAAACATCTGGACATTGTGCACATTCTCGCTGGTCCCATCAACCTTCTACCCTCTCAGCATAATTCAAACAGCCAAAAATAACTGCAGAACAAGATGTAACATTAGGGATAGTTTAAGACATTACTATAAACTTACATAGCAGAACAGTGTTTACATTAGCATGCATTAAGACATCAGTACATTCTACAAAATCCCCCCCCCCTCCCAAATTCTTGGCACAATAATTCTGGATGAAATGAAAACAAAATAAAGACAAAGGCTTAGCATTAACAAAATGCTTATATAGTACATGACCCCACATTAAAAAAAAATTCCAGGCAAACATTGGAACACTGCAATATTCTCACAGGCCCTAACCACACTCCCAACCTTTCAATGTAATAACTATGGACAATGCAAGAAATTAAAGTCATTGCAACAGTGAGTTTAACATTGCCGGTATACACAATACTAACATAACAAGGTTTGCACTAGTATACATTCAGACATCTATAACTTCTGCAACATTCTCACAGCTGCTAACTACCCTCCCAACATTAGACCTTTTAAACATTGTACTTATGAAGTAAAAATGGTAGGACACTTTGTAGTAGCATGCATTTTGTGAACCCACATTTTTGATGAGGAACAGACTGAAAATACCAGGCAAACATGTAACTGCATTATAATGCATTACTACATTAGTACAGCATGTACCCTCAATGTCTCAGCACAATTCTGGATGAAGTGGTAAAAAAACAAGACAAAAGCGTAATATTAACAACATGCTTATACATTGCGTGACTTGAGTTTAACAAAAAAGAAAAAAATACAAGGCAAACACTTGGGCACTGTGCAACATTCTTACCACACTGCCAACCTCAAACCACAACTACGGACAAAGAAAAAATTTGCCACAGAACAAATTCATAGCATTATGGATAATTAAAAACATTACTGGTATACAGATTACTAGCATAACAGGGTTTGCATTAATGGACATGCAAGGGTCTATATCACATTGTCGAACTTTTTAAAGTTTGAACGTCATATGGTCGACACCATATGATCGAACTTTTAAAAGTTCAAACATTTCAATGGGATCTCCGTACAGTGTGGAATGGGAAGATATCCCTTTTCTGCTCTGTAGTGTGATCTCGGAGTTGGTATATTTAAAGAACGGGGGTGTGGGGGTGCAGGGGGGCTTGCCCCCCTGCATAAACTGTTCAAGTAGGTTTTTTCTTTGGTTTATTTTTTTTATTACATTTTTGACCTTTGAAAAGTTCGATCATGTGGTGTCGACCATATGGCGTTCAAACTTTTAAAAGTTTGATTATGTAATATAGACACTACATGCAAACATCTATATATTCTGCCACATTCTCACAGCCACAAAGCCCCCTATTAACCTGTCAGCACAATTCTGGACAAAGGAAAAAGTTATAGAACAAAGTTGTAGCATCAGAGATAGTTGTAAACATTACTGGTATACACAAATACTGGCATAACAGGGTTGGTATCTGTACACATTAAAACATCAGTGCTGTCTATAACATTCTCACAGCTGCTATCACCCCCTACCAATTTTTCAGCTTAGCATAAGAATGCTGCACAAAAAAGTAATGCAATCATCTCCCTAAAATTCCTCACCTCCCCCAACCCCAGGAATACGTCTGGACATTGCAGACAAGCCTTCCTTTCTCAATCTATTAGCAGAAAAATTATGGACAAATGTAAAACAGTAGTATAACCACAGCCCTCACCCTCCACCCCAGCCGTCTTAGACAAGAATACTGGAAAAAAGTAAAATACTAGTACAAACACAGCCCCCCCATCCGCTTATCACAGGAATTCTGGACAAAAGTAAAATAGCCTATAGTCAAATTCGGACAAAGTACCAAAAACCAAGACAAAGAGTTATTACATCAATTTACAGTGGAAACACCAAACAACTCCACAAAAATTCTAGACAATTAACATCCGTCACCCCGGCAAAACCTCAACCTCCTTCCTAATATACCCAAAAGCACAGCTACAATTGCAGAACACTAACAAATATTTCATTGAAAACATTCTATCATTAACCAAAAACAGCAAACCACCTAACATCAGTTGACAGCTCATCCAACAATAATAGCTTAACATTCTCTATCCAGCCTATCTCTACAAAGACCATTGACAAACTCAAAAAAAAAACTAAAATTTATTGCAAATGTAGCTGATAATCTACCAGTGGAATTTCTAAAAATAGCAGCTGAAGCTATTTCTTACCCTATCTCAGTACTTAATAGATCCATTACTGAGCAATATGTCCCAACCATCTAGAAAATATCACACATTATAACCTTGCACAAAGGTGGAAACTCTACAGAACTTACAAATTATAGGCCCAGAACAATTGTCTCCACTCTATCAAAGCTCCTAGAAAGATGCATTCATTCTCAACTTCAGCAGTATCTCACAACCAATAATTTCCTTGCCAAATCCCAACACGGCTTCAGGCCTCATAGTACCAACACCATCAATATGGAAATGAAGGTAAAATAGGATCATCTGTCTTTTTAGATTTGTCAAAGGCCTTTGATACAGTATCTCACAACAAATTACTAAGTAGTCCAGCTAACCTTAATTTCTGCCCCCTAGCCCTCAAATGGTTCCAAAGCTACCTAATAGGTCATAAACAGGCAATTAAATGAGTCCGAGATCTATCTCCTCTACTCCCAGTCACATTAGGAGTCCCACAAGGCTCCATCCTTCGTCCACTTCAGTTTAGTGGATTTACTAACAACATCAATCCTGCCACCTTCCTAGCATCCACAATCCAATATGCTGACAACTCTACACTTATGTGCCTCATCTACCCTGCAACAGCTCATGTCACAATCCAGGCTAAAATAAGCCAATCTTTACCACTTACCCCAAACTCATAAAAACTATTCACCTAGACATCACCTTACAAGACTGCCCACCTATACCTGGTCTAGCAAGCTTCGTAATATTTTCTTCTCTCTGTCCCATCATCTTGCTCCTTTTCATCACCCCACGCCACCCTCTCCACCTCATTCTACAGCATAGATACTACCTATAAAAATAACGTGCCTACTCTACCTCTTGCCCCCAGTAATTAACTCACATGCTTGCTTCCTAACCAACTGGCAACCAAAATTAAATATATTTTTATAGCTCACATTCTCTTATACTGTTTCTTGTAAAAACAGATGCACCATACTTATTTTACATATTTCTACCACTTCTGTACTAAGATAAGTAAAAAAAATAAAAGATAATTATCTATGTATAAATAGCTGCTATATCTTCACAAATATGTTACCACATGGAGCTTTTCTCCCCAGGCCTCTGCTGAAAATGGGTTCTATCCCAGTTGGACTATCCGGTAAACAAATATAAAATAAATAAATAAAATAAATAGTACAACCACAGCCTCTCATCCCCCAATCCTTTTAGCACAATAACGCTACATAAAAGTGAACTAAAACTGGTACAACCACAGCCTCTCACCCCCAATCCTCTTAGCACAAGAACGCTACACAAAAGTGAAGTAAAACGGGTACAACAACAGCCCCTCAACCCCCTTCAATCCTGTTAGCACAAGAACTCTACACAAAAGTAAAATAAAACTGGTACAACCACAGCGTCTCACCCCTCCAATCCTCTTAGCACAAGAAATATGCACCGAAAAGGTAATGCAATCACCTCCCTAGGTTACCACCCCCATAAAAAAAATAAAGTTAAAACTAAACCCAAAAACTTACCTTTTACACTGTTAACCGAAGGCTGCTTCCAATCCTCTGCTCCCTCTTCAGAACTGAGGACTGATCTGCTCTGCTTTCTTTCCCTCCAGACTACTGCAGTCCTTTTTAAATTGCCCTTAAAAGGACAGTTTTCCAGACCTTTTAGAAATTGCCCTTAGAAGGACAGTTGAAAATAATGTTGTCCAATGACCATGGCCACTCCTATGGCTTGAATCCATCATTGATACTTTCTTTGTCCTCACACTGCTAATTCAAACCCTGCTCGATCTGCCAGCAATATGCTAAAAGGAAAACTGTTAAAAAATAAGAGAAGTAATCCTTATTAGCCATTAAAGGCAGTTGATAGAGGAAATGCTTTGCAAGGACAATCAGGTCCTTGCTTCATGACTTCATTGTTTAAAAAAGAAAAAAAAAATGACAACTTAGTTCCCTGGTTGCTACAGCCAATCAGATTCTTTGCTTTACTGAAGTGGACATACGGATGAATTGCAGAGAAAAAAAAACAGAAAAAGTTTACAATTGCGCAGCGATGTCAAAGAACCATGTGGACATCCATGAGATGCTGAGCCAAGGAAGTAACCGACAGAGGAGCCCACAGCTGCTGTATGGGGGCCCTCGTTCATGGGGAGATAATCAGGGTTCCCCATGGCTGCAGATTTTGCAGGTGCCTAATGCCAACTATGATCTCTCCTTAATTAAGTAGAACAGCGTATGCCACACTTATCATGTTTTCTGTTTCCTGCAATCATTTCCTCAGTGGGTTATACTGGAACTTTTGTTTTCATGAATTACAGCTGTAGGCTGTGGAGTTTTCCTAGAATTATTTGAATATTTATACATTTAAGAAGATGTTTTTTTTTTCTCTCACCATGCTTGCATATTACTTCCACTTTTTTAGTTATTACTAATCTTATGTTTAGTTCATTACATCCGAGTGATGCCACCAGGTGCATCTGAAGTTAACTCCTACTCGTCTCTATGTGTCAAATATTGATTTTCCCTAATTGCATCAATAAGTCCAAAACCCTGCAATGCAGAAGGTTTTAAAATATTTCATCTTAAAGCTTACACAATGGCAAACTCAACTGCCTTAATATTTGACCTCTGTTTAGTGCAGATAAAAAGGTACTAACTGTTGTTTTTGTGATATTAATTTATATAGATATAATTTTCACATTTTTCTAAATATCTCAACAACCAAGTAACACGCACAGAACTCATTAGCTTCATATGAAGTCTCTCGTCTAGATGAATAGAATGCTGCTGACAGTATGTGTGTAACTTGAGTGGTTGCTGAGATAATGTAAGTTGTTTACAAAATATTACAAACATAATAGTAACTGTGTTTACTGTGAGTTATAAAATTCAGTTTAAGACCTGTGACCTAAAGAATACTGCTGCTATAAAAATAGTTTGTGCTGAAGAGCTTCCATTTATACTTCTTTCATAATCCCTATGGTTCCAGAGATATGAACATTTGTTTGAAATGTGAGGACATAATTTGACTCTTAAAATGCTTAGGCTTTGCCCATTTGAAGTTACAATGCAAAATCCTGAGCTCCTTTGGAGTGAATGAGTTAAGTACCAGTTGACACTTAAAAAAACATTCTCACTTAAAAAAACACACTGCATTTCACTACCATGATCATAGCACAAGAGCATAAGGCTGACTCAATTATTCTAGCTACAGTTTTATCTCATTCCATAGGAACAATTTTATTTGTAGCATGCATATTATTTTTATGCTTGTGCTACTACCATTTTTGTTTCAGTATTATAGCAATATAATTTAGCTAGGTTCTCCCTCCCCACATTTAAAACAAGTTAACCTAGTCACTTCACAAAAAAAAGACTGTAAGCAACACACCATTTCCAGAACAATATAAGAAAGCCTTTCCAGCCTAGGAGGACTAGATTAAAACATAAATACAACATCTCATCTCTTCCATGCCCATCTAGAGCAATGTATCAACAACAGAAAAGTCAATTCAAATCTCTTCCAACAAAACACTGTATTAATAAAAAGGTTGCAGTCAGTGGAGAATGCATAATTAGGCACACCAATTCTCTAATCACTAGGCTAAACAAAGACTGGTTAAAAGTGAATTGTTTATCAGATGCCAGTATCTGTAATACAGTCATAATTTCAATAAAGACCCTTTCACCAGAAAAATATGACTATGACATTGTGCTGGTTAATCTTGAAGTGAAGGACTTGGGATGCAAATCTCTGAGGGACATGCATATGGGAAATTCCCATGCATGTGAAAAATGCAGGCAAAACCCTGGTTCAGAGTGAAATCCTTACATCCACAAAACTGATGCCTGGGTTCAAAGCAATTACATCTGACATCACAGTTCATTACCTACTTGGTGTCATTCTAGGGCAAGCCAGTATGTGCCATCAGGGAATGAAATGTTTGACAGTCTAACTTGCTTCACAAAAGATTACCTGCACTTGTCATTCCAAGGTTTCTGCATACTAGCTAAAGCCTTAACTGCCCCTATACTGCATTTTTAGGCAGAGTACATCTAATGGACATTCTAACATAACAAACTTCTTAAGCCCAATATGTCATTACATTGCAGTGCCTTTCCACATAGACAGATGCCAAAAAAAAATAGCTTCATCTTGGAGCTGTCCTGCATTTGAAATACTTATATATTGTTATAATTACAAAGACATAAAGAAAGCACTCCCTCCAAATGTGGATTTTACACCTACCATGCCTTCAGACCTGATGGCAACTGTGGCGGTGCCTCATTATTTTATAAAGGCCATACTACCTCCAGACAAATTCTCAAAGGCAAGCAAATATAACTCACAGACCTTGAGATTACTGTAACTGCATCCCATTGAGAGAATTCAACTACTCCTCAATGAACTGGAGCACCTGTACCTACAATGTAGGATGTGCTCTGAAGTTCTTAGTTTTAACATACAAAACCTTCCTAGATTAGAATGATAACAAACACATTACAATACATACTTTTCTAGATCTGCTCATTACAAATATAGCTACTTCATAAACTATTCTCATGGCATCTCCTTCCCTGGTTAAACCAGGTTCATCATCATCAGACCCTTTTTTCCCATTTTTTTACATGGGGTCGGGGTATCATGTTAACTGTCACACCTCTCTCGATTCTATGCCAGACCCCTGCCTTCTTCAGCACTCATACCTGACTGTCACAGATCTTCTTTCACATAATCCATCCACCTCTTTTCTGAATGTCCTTGCTTCCTCTTACCTTCTTCCTGTCTGTCCCAAATCTTTCTCAGCAGATTGCCTTCTGCTCTTCTACATATATGCCCAAACCACCATAATTTTTTCTCTTTGATCTTTTCTGCAATTGAAGCTACTTTGGCTTCTTCTCTTATGTCCTCATTTCTTCGACTGTCCCACAGTGTGCATCCTACCACCCTTCTCAGGCACTTAATTTCCATTACCTCTAGCTTCCTCAACTGTTCTGCCTTTACTGCCCAGATTTTTGTACCATACAAAAATAGATACTGGTCAAACCACTGTCTTGTACAACTTACTTTTCAGCTTCTTTGGCATTCTTCTGTCATAGACTACACCTGATACTCTATGCCAGTTGACTGCAGCCTCTCTGATTCTAGCTTTAACCTTTTCATTCAGACTACCCTTCTCCTCAACTACTCCTCACAGATACTTGAAGCTGTTTACCTATTCCACTATCTTCCCTTCTATCTCTATTTTCAGCTTCTTCTGATTTCCCCAATTTGTTGCCATTACCACCATCTTATCTGTGCTTAGTTTCATCCCATGTGCCTTCAGATTTGCATTCCATTCTCCTATCCTTTGCTGAAGTTCTAGATCAGAGTCTGCCTGTACTGCCACATCGTCTGCATACAGCAGCTTTGTTGATCCAGCCCACCAACCTGTTTGTTAATGTAGTCCATCACCAGTATGAACAGCAGTGGGCTCAGAGCTGAGCCCTGATTTACACCCACACCCAATGGGAACCCCTCTGTGAGGCCGAACATTGTACTTGAGTCATTGGGTCCTTGTACATAGCCTGCACTAACTCTACCAATGTTTCTGGGACTTCAAACCACTGCAGTACTGCCCAGATCAGCTTTCTTGGGACCTTGTCATATGCTTTGTCCAAGTCTAGGAATGCCCAGTTGGACTCTCTCCTCATCTCTAGCTTCTTCTCAAGTATCTGTCTCAATGCAAACATCGGGTCAAGTTGTGTTGCATTCCAATCTAAATCCAGACTGCTCATCTCCCATCTTACATTCTACTACTCTGCGTATCCATTTATCAATCACCCTCTCCAAAACTTTCATGGATTGTGATAGGAGTTTGATGCCTCTGTACTGCCCATAGTTGTGGATGTCCCCTTTGTTCTTGTACACTGGCATGAGTATGCTCATTCTCCAGTCATTTGGGATACGCCTTTTTTTCTCCACACTGCTATTAGTATCCTCAGGAGCCATTTCTTCCCTGTCTCACCCAGCATCTTTATCATATCTGCCGTGACCTCATCTGAGCCTGCTGCTTTCCCTGACTTCATCTTCCTTAGTCCTCTTCTTCCAAATGAGTAATTTTCACCTTCAAAATATCCAAAACCCTTACATCTAATATCCAAGAAATTAATGATTTCAAATGTAGTAACAATCAAATTCTATAACAAGGTTTCAAAGGTCACTCAACATCAGCTCTGAGAATGACACAGATGGTACATTCACAAAATAATTTTCCCCCTATTTAGAGAAATGTATAGGTCTGGCAGTCCACACCCTAGAATAGAGTGAAAGGGCAGCTGCCTCGGGTACAAAATAGAAGGGGAAAAGATCATACAATGCCAATCAGTCTTCACTGCAGTGCATTAATGTCATTTATATGCTAGTACAGCATTTGTGGTTAGGGTTTTAGCAAATATTTATGAGATTAGGCATTTCAGTCAACTGCTGTTAAGGCTGTGCCAGATTTACGTCAGTCTCTATATTAGTTTCCCCAGAGGTTTTCAGGAATTCCTCCATGGTTGTGATCATCTGAAACCAAACCAAGAACAAAAGTCTTATCAGTAAGCACACCAGGAGCAACAGGAGATATTACTCCAGTTATAAATCATTTTAGAAACATTAGCAACTCCACAGGGAAATATTATCCAAACAGATATTACACTTGGCAGCTGAGGCATTGCAAGGAAAGTTGTATTGCAACTACTTGGCTAGATAGCCCATAGGAACATGACCTGGATATGTCTTGAAACTCACCAGAGGAAAAACTGCATTAAAACTAGTTTTATATCCCCCCCAAAAAAAAATCACTGAGGGGGAAAAAAGGAGTTTGCATGACTTTCATCAGTATTCTCTCACTGACATTAGTACCACACTATAACATCTTTACAGTTTGTATTAGTCCAGAAAATAACCAGCCTACCCACATGCATCCATCTCTCTTCACTTGGGCTGATTTCATAGGTTCATAGGTTCATAGGTAGGTACTAGGCTATTGGCCCTAAGGCCTATATAAGACTAGCCAAAAAGGTACCCTGGCTTTTGCCACCCAAGAAAATTATTTTCCTGTGCCCCTGTCAAGCAGAGCCACAGAAGTGATCCCCGGGGTGAATTTTCTATCACCCATCCAATCATCAAGATTTTTCTTGAAGAGTGCTAATGAGGAGCTCTGTTTGACATAGATAGGTAGTCTGTTCCAGAGTATGGGAAGTCTCTAGGACAGGAATCTATCCCTCCAGCATGTTCTGTTTATTGTGGTGACAAGGTTTAGGTCCCTAGAGCGTGTAGCTCAGAGGGATTGGGATTTTTTTAAGTGGAGTATGTCCAACAGCTCTGGGTTTGACATAGCTTTGTGTGTTAGGCAGAGATCGCCTCTGAGTAGGCGATATATGATGGAGTAAAGCTGGAGTTTTTTGAGTCGGTCTGTATAAGGCATCTGTTTGAGGCCAGTAATCCTCTTTGTGAGGTATTTTTGCGGCCTTTCCAGTTGTTGTAGATGTCTTGTGAGGTACATACCAAAATGGGTGTTGTACTCTATAATGGGTCTAATGAGTGATGAGTAGAGGGGAACGATGACCTCTTTTTTTCTGGATGAGAAACCTTTTCTGATGAGGTGTGCCATGTAGAAGGATTTCCTGACCACTGTGGCGATGTGATTATCAAAGGAGAGACTACTGTTCACCTGTGTCCCAAGGTCTCTTATCACACTTTCGGTTTTAAATAGACTACCACCTATGTGGTAGTTCATGGGTACAGACTTTTTACCAAATGGGATAACAATGCACTTTTTGGCATTGAGCTTGAGACCATGGCCTTGACACCTATTTCAGTGAGACCCTTTTGTAGGATGTCCGCATCTTTAGGAGTTTTGATTATGGCTCCTAGTTTGCAGTCATCTGTGAATTTAGTCAGCCACAAACCTTCTGTATTAGCCTGTACTTCAGAGAAGTAGATTCCAAACAGGACAGGACTCAGGACTGAACCCTGTGGTACTCCACTTGTCACTGGTCTGAAGTCTGATTTGGAGTCTGCTACTTTCACAGTGTGGGTTCTGTCAGTAAGCCAGTTGGCAACCCATCTTGTGACACAGGGATGTATACCTAGTTTAGTGAGTTTATCTATAATTCCAGAGTGGGGGATGGTGTCGAACACCTTGGTGAGATCTAGATAGGCTGTGTGAACCACTTTACCCTCATCTATGGCTTTGGTGACTGCTTCAAAGAAGTCTGTCAGGTTTAGGAGACACGATCTGCCTTTTACAAACCCGAACTGTGTGGGGTCCAGAGTATGGAGATCTTCAATATCTTTGTTTATGAGTTGATATACACACAATAAGCCTTGACTAGACAGTCAAACTCCATAAACCTTTGACCTATGAGTAGTGCATGTACTTTCCTCCACAATGAAACTTTGATTAAAGAAATTACTTCCTGATTTGTCTGCTGTACGTCCCCTCCTTTAATGCAAACAACAGCAATCAGTTAGCTAGTGCAGATAATTGCCTGACTGAAGAAATTATGACAATTTTAAACTACAGTTCCACACTTTTAAAGACTTATGCCTCTCTCACTCTGCCTATACATAGGTACGTTTTTTTAATCATTTATCTGGTTTACTCCAACTAGGCTAGTTGACTCTGTTCATGGGAGACCTGAGGTGATATTTACACAACTAAGGGAAATTTGGTCAGGGTATCAGGAGAAATCCCTTTACTTTTTTTGATAGGTGCTTTGGGCTCTTTTACATCCACCTGATGTATCACTGGGTCAAGCAGATGGGACCTCAGTTTAACATCTCATCTGAAGTGCAGCATGCTCAGGAGAGCAGCACATCCTGAATACTACATTGCAGGGTCAGCGATCCAATCAAATGAAGTAGGAAAAGAACCCATACTCTTCTGATCTACCCTCTCCAAAGGCTAGTGTGCTATGCAATGCACCATGGTTGCATGTGTCTCTATCTGTAATAATTAATGTAATTATCATATGTATGTATGTATGTGTATATATTAGTAGTAACTGAGTACATTTCTGCAAAATCCAAAACGGAGCTATGACAACTCCAAATAAAGGCTGCATATCATGTAGTAAGCATGCCAATGGCCATGTATAAGGCCACTGGCATTGCAAACAATACAAAAAAAAAAATCATTATTTTTTTTTTAGCCAGTCTCGGCTGTTTAAGCGTAGGGCAGCGGCACGCAAATGGGATTGGGGGGAAAATAATAAAGTAAACCTAAAATAAGCATCCTAACTAAAATCATTATTCTGCCATGCAAGTCAATGGCAGGCAGAAGACAACCTGGCCTTTGAGTAGTGGTTGCTATGTGGGGAGGCTCAGTGTTAGACATGTAACTATGCATTAGCAGGCAATCCTATGCAAATGAGAGGAAGGATAGTGAATCCCAGTTTTCCCCAGCATGTGAGTCAGTTCCCAACAGTGTAAGAGTAGGAATAGCTTGGTGCAAGCCTAGGAGGTAGGTGACATCATGAGGTGTGTGTCAGGCATACTGTAAGTGGATTGGAGCCCTGTGGCTCGGGTTTGCCCCTTGCTTAGTACAGCTAAACTAGGGGGTGTGTCTAAACCTGCCTAGCAGTCTTTACAAAGCCTAAGCGGGTATGCGCGCCGCGAACCAGGTTTTACAGGAGGAAAAAAGAAGTTAAACAGGAAATAACAGCACTGTGCACATTTGAGCACTCTGTATGTGCGGCGTGCCCCTGGGCTTAAACAGGAAGGCAAAAGGAAGGGAAAACAGCAGTAGGAAGGTAATCAAGGAGTACTAGCTTAGCTGGAAGGTGAAATGTATCAAAATCAGCCAATTACACAGGCAGCAGACCAGCCCAGCTCAGACCACTACTATAAGCTATTCAAACACCTACCCTCTGTTTTTTCCCCACACACTACACCACCAGTGTAAACAAGCGGGGAACTTTTAACACTCACAACAGCAAAATGTTAGGGGCTGCAATAGCTATCATACAACTTGTGGAAGAGGCTGAGGGTGGTGAAGATGTGAATTCTGCCGAGCAACCCACAGTGAGAAGATGGAGAAGAGTGTATAAACCCAGGGTAACCTACCAAGAGCTACATGAGCTGGAGATAGTGGAGCACTATAGGGTGGACAGGGACCTCCTACAGTGCAGACCATGCCTGACACATAGAACTAAGAGAGGGGAACCCATCCCAATGGATACCAAGGTATGTGTAGACCTAAGTATACTAGCTACAGGTACCTTCCAAAGGCCAACTGGGGATATGATGAGGATTTCACAGGCATCAGCATCCAGGGTACTCCACCAGTTCCTGGATGCCATGTCAGCAGATGTCAGTCAGCACATATATTTCCCCAACACCCATGAGGCGTTGGCCAGCAATATGCGTCTCTTCAACCAAATAGCAGAGTAATCCAAAAAGCAATACACTTGAGGTAAAAACCAACAATCCAAATAGCAGAGTACCCTGAGGTAGTGGGTGCAATAGACTGCATGCACATATGCATCAAAGCACCACCCAGTGAGCAGGGTAGGTTCTACATCAACTGCAAGGGCTTCCCCTCCATCACTGCCAGGTCATGTGCGATGCCCAGGGCATAATAATGAATGTGTGTGCTGGCTGCCCTGTAAGCTATCACAATTCCCACATCTGGCATCTGACACAGCTGTACCAGAGATTTGCCAGTGGGGACATCCCACACAGTCATCTAGTGGGGGATGCTGGATATGCACTGGAGTCGTGGCTGATGACACTCATCAGAAATGCACACACATCCGAACAAGAACTCCATATTGAGGCACACGCACAAACAAGAATCATAACAGAGTGTGTGTTTGGATGCAAAAGTCATGGTTTCAGTGCCTGGACACATCCAGTGGAGCCTTGCAGTACTCACCAACTACATTTACCCAAATTGTCCTTGCATGTGGCATGCTACACAATATGATCTTGTGGAAACAGCTGCAGCAGGAACAGCACAGGGCAGGGCCACACAGCCCCCCACCATTGCCAAGGCCTGCACAGGCACAGAGTGACTCTTAGGAGGAACAACCTGAGCCTGCCCCAGTAGGCAGAAGGTGGCATGCCCAGTATGCCCTGGCCTTGGCAAAGAGGCAACGCATAGCACATACACTGACATGGGAGGGATCCAGGGAATAACACTTCTCTCCGACTCTCACATACAGTAAAAGGGATGCCAAACATTACACTACCTGCGCCTAACCATGTGTACAGAGTATACTATGTGCATCCTACATAGGCAGCCCTGCAGCACCACCCTCAATACTGGGACACCCACAAGGCAAGTGACTCACACATGCCAGTCGGGGGGGGGTCACATACCCAACAACAGTCACAGCCAGCAGGACAGGTGTAGACAAACACAGTTAATTAATCAATGGGATGGTGAAAGCCGACACACTCTGGCTAGGCTTATAAATGCCCTTGGGCAGATAGCCTAATACCTACCTATGAACCTATGAACAAATAAATGCTCTGCTATGACCTCTGAATGAGGCCTATGGGTAACCTCACCCCCAGGCCTACACAGACAGACTACAGCAGGCCAGGCAGTGTGGTGTCAGTTGTAAAGGCTAGGAAGTCAGAAACTAATTTGCAGGTAATGAAAAGCTAAGATCTGTAGTACACTGGTATGCCTCTAGCAAGCAAGATAGGTAAGACTACAGACTGAAATGGAGTACCAGACATACCAGTACAGTCCTAGCAAATGTGTACAAGGGCCAGGTGTGCCCCCATCCTATGTAGACATATAGTAACAGTCAGGTGTGACCCCCCCCAACCCTGTGTAGAAATGTAGAAATAGTCAGGTGTGCCCTCCCCCCATCCTACATAGAAATATACTAACAGTTAGGTGTGCCCCCCAAATCCTGTGTAGAAATATAGAAATATTCAGGTGTGCCCTCCCGTCCTACATAGAAATATAGTAACAGTCAGGTGTGCCTCCCCAAACCTGTATAGAAATGTAGAAACAGTCAGTTGTGCCCCCCCCCCACTATGCAGAAATGTAGTAACAATCAATGCCAAATGATCGATGGACACTGACACCAGGGAATGCTGTTAGCTTGCTATTAATGTAGTTGCAGGGTAAACCTGCTGCCCATTACCAGTTCCCACTACAGGTGGGCAAGACTGGCACATCTGATGATAATTTGTGTTCACAACATGGGCCAGACACCCCAGGTACAGTTCCACATGTCACTGTACATGCATGTGGGAGGTGTGCACATCCCAGACACCGTCCATGTAATGGACTAAGGAACACATACATGGCAAGTGATGCACAGCATTGGCCACACACAATAGTCACCCAGGTTACTGGATGGGGGATACAATACCCACCTGTGTGGGCAAATGCAGAAACTACAGCCCTGACTCACAATGTAGGCCATTGTCATGTGGCCTGATGCCAAAGTATACCCATTGCCTAGTGTTGTATAGCCATCTGGCACAGTTGACCACCACACACCCGTGCAGACATGCACCCATGCATGTCAGTACCGGCATCCTATGTGTTTGTGTGTGTGTTGTATGTTGTGTATATTCACATCCACACTCACTACAACCCCAATCGGCATACTGAAGCATGCTGTCTGATGTCAGACAACTCCTCATACCCTTTGCCCATACAACCTCTGTATGACCTGTGTGGTGCATATGATACCCGCACAATGATGTGCTGTGGCAATCCCACTACAGATGAGTTGTAATCCTGGTCCTGCCAAGTGTGTCAATGTGTGTGCGTCCCTGTGAGTGTGTGGCTGTGCTGATGCTGGCACCTGTTCATGTGGGCAGGCATGTGTACATCACCTACCGTATAGCAACAGTATCCCTGTTGCAGATGTCACATATATGTTCTGAGGGCTCCACAACAGGTAACCCATTTGGTGCATCCAATAACTGCATAGAACTGTCATAGCACAACATAGTCATTAGGGGTTTGGTACCCTGTGCTGGTAGGTGTATGACACAAACATGCTTAGGTTTTACTCTCTCACCCCTCCCTGACTTGTCTTTGCCTGTGTCTGCCTCTCCCACTCCCTCTCTGGTGGATGTGTAGACCTACACCTGCTTTGCTTAGGCAGCAGCATGTGTATTTTAAGTAATGCTCATGATCAGCTGATGGCCTCTGCAATAATTGCAGCCCTCTCCTAGCTGACTGCATGTGGAACAGCTGTGGTAATATTTCCATAGTCAATTGCATGGAAACACACTCCAATATCTAGGAACATTATGTTGGTGTTGGCCCTTTTCATTCACTGTGAGCAGGAACTAGATCTGCTGTTTGTCAAACAGCATCTCAGATGGATTGGGGATTTACCTCTAACAACATACACTGTGGAAACAGGGCAACACTCATGAGGGGGATGTGCCTGACCTGACTACAGATTGCAAGTGCTGCTATACTGCATTTGGAGTAATGCTGGTTTTACAGTGTGTGTGTGGATGTGGCTGTCCTACATGTCTCAATACCTGCCATGTTAGTTCTATGTTTATGAGGAATCCCCATTTGCAGGGTCATCTGCAGACTGGGCAGTGTGTTGTGCCTTTGATTTCATGTGTTACCCATAGAGCATCTATCTGTGGACTGAGAAGGTAATGTGAGGATTGCCGTCTGTAGATGGTGAAAGCCGTGACAGTCACCGACTACGTATCCCTCATAGAACATATGTTGCAACAACCCTGTTACAACAGTAAATGTATGAGGTTATCACAGCAACATGTCAATATTGGCCATGTGTATGTGCTTCCAGCCACAACTCTGTCAACCTTTGTACATATGTTGTGCATGAAGAGGTGCATATGTGCTGTACACCATAAGTAGCGTCATCATATCTGATAATAAGCCAGGGTGATATCAGACTGCTATACATGTTATGTACAGTAGGGGTTATATTTGATGACATAACCTGGACATACTGTGGTTGTTTGTACAGTACTGAGGTCTGTGTACTTATGGTGAATGTCAACAGTGTGTGTATTGTTAATATATACCTTGGCCTGTGTAAAGACTGTGGTAGTTGTCATCGTCCTATGTCCCATCCTATCTGATGTTACATGCTGCTCCACTATATGTTACCATACTGGCTTCCATATTTGTAGGGCCATAAACACACATGTCCCATACCACAGTCAGCCATCAGACAAAACTGTGCAATGGCCCAGTATATGCAGGGTTAGTGTGTGATTGGCACATATGAGGATGGTGTTGAACAGATAGTCTATATATACTGTAATATTATGCTAGCTTGCCATATGTGGCTCTGGCTGTGTTCTCATTGGTTGTGGTTATGCACTTTCACACAGGTGTATCTTACCCTGTGCTGTTACATGCCTGTGCAGACTGCTATATATGCAGGTACAAGTGCATTCCCCCATAGGAGATGTAGGGCAGTGTTGAGCCAGTCTGCCTGTAGTCTGCACAGTGCATTGTTACATGCCTAGCAGCTTAATGTACTTACCCAGTGAGATGTCATGTGCAGATACTTGCCAGATGTACTGCTGCCGGGCCTCCCTTAACAGGCATGTATGTCAGACAGAGCAGTGGGATGCTGCACAGCTGTATGTCAATATCTAGTGGGTAGTATGTGACCATGGCACCCCTGTACCAGCAGTTATTACGTGTCAGGCCAGAAAGGGGTGTGTGAATGCATGACCTATTGTGGCATATGTATACCAGTTGTTATGTGTTATACCCATCTATATGGCTGTTACCATCCATATTGTCAGGCATGGTACACATGTTTTGCACTAAGGGGTTCTGTGTATACTTGTGGACTGTACAGAGTATGTCAGAATGTCCACACATATTGGTCAATATCTCTGCTGTAGTTGACAGGGGCAATACATGCTAGAAGAAGTACTTTACTATGATGTCCTTAGGATGACTGTCAGTAGCCAATGGCACACATGTGGAAAGCAGATGTGACCTCCCACACACACCATGTCTGTGAAGACAATCCCAATTACAGTAGCAATAGTATATATAACTGTAATAGTACACAAATAAAGGTTATCCATTCCTGCAAACCTCTGTGTGGTGTTTTTTTCCAATGACCTCTCTGTGGGTATATGTTGCAGGCAATGATTGCCATTTGTATGGGTCACCCATACAGTGTCCAGTTGTTCAGGTGTGAACTGTAGGCATAGTGGCTGTTCCATATTTTGTGCACCTTCGACATATGTATCTTACTGTACATATCTCTGCATGCATATGTGTAGTCACATGGATATATATATATATATATATATATATATATATATATATATATATATATATATATATATATATATATATATATATATAAAATTATATATCTAGGTATATCTGTATCTGCAGATATGTGTCTGTGTATCTGTATCCTGGGGATGTTGATAGCTTCCACATTTTACAATTCCTATGGGAGCCAGACTGTACTGCATGATATGTTACCAATACCAGCCTGACATCATGCATGTGGGATGTACTACTATTAACATCTTGTGCCCATTTCATGTCAGGTCCTGGTTATGGGATCTGCTACACTTGGTAGTGTATTGCAGGGTGGACATGTTTGGCTGTGGGGGTATGGCTATTCGTACAAGACGTATATTGTTTGGGGCCTCTCAACCCCATTAACGGTTCATGTGGACATATCTGTTTTTGTTAATCTACCATTGCTATCTACAGATGTATGGCCACATATACCTATATATATATATATATATATATATATATATATATATATCAGCTTACATATTTATGACTATGTTCATATATACCTACATAGCTATATATCTGCATACATATATGTACCTTGCTGTGTATATGTAGATATATAGGGTCATATATATATATATATATATATATATATATATATATATATATATATATATATATATATATATATATTTATTTATGTGTGCGTGTGTGTGTGTGTGTGTGTGTGTGTGTGTGTGTGTGTGAAAGTAGGCATTTGCATGTATATATGTTCATATATTTGTATATATATATATATATATATATATATATATATATATATATGTAAATATTTCTAAATACACATATATATATATATATATATATATATATATCTACCTACATATATAGCTATGTTGTATCTGTTTAGATATTAATATATTTACACACACATACATCTAGATGTTGGTACACATTCTCTGTACTGTTGCATGACTGGACTGGATGATATGTTTCTGAAAACATCAGCTTTATGCGTATCTGTGATGGCTTAATGGTTAATCACTTTGTGCATGATATGAAGGATCCTTGGTTTGCCCCTTGCAAGGGCGGTTTATTTTGTTGCTGGGCAGAACATGCACCATTGGATACAGCGTGATTATGGCACTTTAAAGCAGTTGTACAAGGGTGTGCGCATGATTGTGCAAAGATAAGCACTGCTAACTTCCGGTTACACTTTCTTCTACTCAGTTAGCTTCCATATTGTTTAATCTGTTTAGGTAGTGCTTACCCCCATGCAGATGCACTTAAACATGCTTACAAGTGCTTACATATGCTTACTACTGCTTATTTATGCTTAAACCTGCTTACTACTGCCTTATTCATTATGCCACTGACACTCACATGTGCATTTCCTGCAGTACTCTAGTTCATAAATATGTGTTATTTAGTGGGTTTTGCAACAACAAAATTGGTTATAGCGTGCTTTGCCATGTAAAATAGACTGTGCTGCAGTGGGACTTAACCGGAAATGCCTGTTCATTAGGTGGATGCTCTGTTTGCTACACTATTGCTGTGCTGCTTTATTTGCAGATTTCTTCCATAATTTCATACCCATGGTTCCTCCCCCCCCCCCCGAGCTCCACGTACAAAGCAACCATCCATTCTCTGGTTGCAAGTCCAGCCATACCGCCCCTCCACACATTGCCTTCTCTCTACGTCTCAGTACTCATCCAGTATACTGTCTCGACCCAAGCTGCGTCAGGCTCTTCATCCGTTTAATCCACATATGTATGAGCTTTGCCTTGTTCATCTTTCAAGACATCTGTAAACATCGGATTGACTCACAATGTTTGGTTTGTCCCACCAGGGATGGACTTGTTTTTGTGCAAAGATTAGTTTTAGCTGGTCTACACTGTTTCTCCCACTGGTAGCATCCTGCCTGGGGTTTGAGAAGCAGCGGTTTGCTCGTACACCTGCTCAGCCTTATCTCCCGGTTCCGTGGAACTGACGTCCCAGGTTTGACGTTCTGAGCATGAAGCACACCCGCATTCCCCCTCGAAGTGTACCGTTTTTTATTATTTTCTTCAGTTTTTTGCAAGACTACTGTTCTCACATTATGATTGGACAGGCACTGTTTTGTTGATATGCATAAACTGCTCAAAATACTGTATTTGAGCAAAGTACAAATGGTTGCTCGTATTAATCTGCATAATTACATATATTTCCTATACTGTTGAATGACTGTGCTGGATGATATGTTTGTGATAACATCAGCTGTATGTGTATTTGCCATGGCGTAGTTGTAAATCACTTTGCCTATAGTGTGCAGGGTCTGGGGTTTGCAAGTTTGGAATGCTGATTATTGTGTTGCTGGGTAGGACGAGAGCTGTTGGATACAGAATGACTAAGGCAATCATAAGTGGGTTTGCATGAGGGTAAGCAATGCTAACCTCCAGTTACATATGCTTACAGACAGTTAGCTTCATTCATGCTTAACCTGTGTGAGCATTGCTTACCCCCACGCAAATGGGCTTAAACCTGCTTAAATATGCTTACTACTGCTTAACTAGTGCAACATTTTAGACAGTAATACTGTAATGGTTCTTGGGGAGGTGGATGATTAGAAAAATATATGGCGTTATCATTCATTACACAGTTTACCTTCCATTTGTATCTATGATAGTGTATGGGGCACATGTGATTATCTGTGGACCTTGCAACATTATGACACTGACACCTCGCATCTGCATTAAATGCAGTACTGCAATTCACAAATGTATGTTATTTATTAGGTAATGCCAAAAAAAATATTTATTATAGAATGATTTGAAGGGAAAATGGAATATACTGCAGCGGGACACAAACCTGGAATGACTGTTTGTATGGCAAATGCTCTGCACACTAAACTATTGCTGTAGTGCTTCATTTGTATGTATTTTGCTTTTTATCCTCTTTCTGCTATTTAAGCTGCATTAACCATAGTTAAACAATGGACACACCCGCGCATCTACTGTTAGCTGTACTCGGATTGTTAAGAAAATATAAGAGGGTTTCTTAATTTAATTTATATGTACTGTTGCTGTTGTACACATGGGGGACTGTTGGTGGGGATATGCGGACACCTATGAGAGATCTCGCTCATTTCTTAACACTTTCTGCTGTTCTACATTGCAGGGGCATGTTTATTCTGAGAGCTTTGCTCTCAGACACACTCCCTGCACTCTTACATGCTCTGTGTAAGCCTGGGAGCTCGGGCAGAGTGCCTTGATTATTATGCATGGCACGCTGCCATCCTGCTCCTACACGGGCACTTCCGTGCAGGACTACATTAGTCCTGCATGGAAGATTAGTGAATCTGGGGGTATTATGATATCAGAAGGAGTTTATTAATAGTAAATATGGTGATGGCAATGTCATACATCCATGCTTGAAGTGGATTATTGTATAGTATTGTATAGTGTGCTATATAGGAACACTAACCGCTCTTGATCTACCAGACCTAATGTTCCCAGTCATAAAAGAGGTGGTCTGTTCAGAAAAGTATGGTTGTGCTATGTCTTTCCTCAAGGCCAGTAGTTCACTAAATACACCATCTATCTCTGTTTCTCTATACACTTTTTTTATTAACCTCGTCTTCAGACCAGATAATTCAGAAGTAAACCCTTCTTCAGAGGCATTAAGCCTAAAGGGTCTTAGTCCTTGTCCCTTTATTATATTTTTGAACAAATGAGTAGGGTGCATGCTACAACTATGCAATAACGTATTGCTATAAGAATAGCAAGTCTTTTGGTATACACCTGTGTCAAGAAGACCGTTCTCTAATCTACATAGGTATACAGCCAGGTACTCAATCTTTGTTCTTGAACATGCCACTGAAAATTTCAAAAATGTTGTAGTCATATTTAAGCAATCAAAAAAATTATTTAGATTGTCATGGTCACCTATAATTAGATATTGTTCTTACAAACTTAGAAAGTTGATAGAATAACAGGTTTTGCATTAGCATGAATTTTCTGAAAGATATGAAGTCTGAAAGTCAAATTTCTGTAATTATTTTTTTTTTACTTAAATCTTTAAGGATTTGTGACTAATTTTTCCAGAAAACCACAATTTTATAAAAAAAAAAATAACCAAAATTTTGAGGCAAGCATCTGGACATTTTGAAAAAATCTGTACAGTTGAGTGGTCTGTACCTATATAGTCTGCTTAGCTGTACCACACATTTGTAGATAGCATTTCCTATCAAAATAGAACTAGTTGATTTCAAGAAACATGTGAAAAATATTGAACAAAAACTGGTTAAATGCTTCCAGATATGCACCACTTGTTTTCAGATCAAACTTGATAGCCTGTCATTCCACCTTTTGCATAACTGATGTATATAAACTAATTGAATCCATTGTGCATAAATATGTATTGTTCTATGCATGCAGCATACACATAATTCCCAGAAACTGTGATTCTAGCCCTCATCTGTGTTAGCAAAGGTTTTAAGCAAAATCCCAATAGTTCTGACCTGCCACAGTTGGGCATTCAGGAATGGGTTTAGTTGCATCATGTACTTTAACTACCAGGTAAAATCTCTTATAGTTTGGATGTTGATCTGTTAATTGAGTCTAACCTACTCTTTAAAAAAATGTTGACCAAACATATCCTTCAGAAAATAGTATATTGAAATAAAGGGGTGGAGTCCACCTCCATTCATAAATAAGTTCTGGTACAAGCGGTGGAGTCCATCTCCATTTATTAATAAGTTCTGGTACCATTCAGTTGTATATGTGCTTCAAGTTTATAGTCTCTTGTTGACCACAAAGCAATGCTCCAAAACACCTGCTGGTGTGGCTACAATGTCAGTGTTACATCTTAAATTCTGCCCTCTTTTCTTCATTACATAAAATGGAATAAAACTTGAGAAAAATTTGTCATTTGTTCCCTATACAAGGAAGCAATAATGGACTGTTCAAACATTTTTACCTCAGGGATGTAAGACAGTTCAAATTAACTTTCCAATTTACAGTTGTCTTCCCATAAACAAAGCCTATCCACCATACCCTTCCTGCAATGAAAACCAATATTTAAGATTGAGTGAAGTAGTGAACGTTTTAATGTCATGCACAACCTGTACCAATGAAACATAACTACTGGTAAAAAATGTAAAATTTTATTCAACACATCATTACTAGGACTATCCAATCACTGCTGCAATTTCCAAAACATCTTATCTCATAAATTTTGGATGTATTACAGCTAGTACATTCCTTAGTATGAAATACATGTGTGCAAGCACTACAATGACCACAAGAAACTCATCCAAATAGTATATCACAAAATAGGGTTCTTTGTTGGCTAATAGGTGGGCAGTAAAGTTTATAATGAGTCAAATAGGAATTTATCGTTCTGCCCCTATGATATGAAAATAGACATCTGGGGTTCAACAATTCACTCAATTTATCTTGGGCTAACAAAATGTCCCAATGATTATTTATGATACTTTTAAATCTATTAGTATTGGTCCCAAAGGTAGTGACTAGCCTAACTGGCTGTGAAAAATGATTGTCAGTATGAATAGTTCTATCCATATATTGTAACAATTGGCACCTGTCTCTTTGATCAACCTCATGCAAAGTTCGAAAAATAGGATCCTGATGATATTCCCTAGTGCGTAACCTATTAGTTAAATCTTCCTGGCAGGCTTTCAAAATTTATTTGGAGGAACAAATACATTTAATATGTAGATATTGAGACTTAGGGATATTGCTGATGATGTGGCGAGGATGATAGCTTGAGGCATGTAACAAGGTGTTATATTCTGGAAATTTTCTATATACTTGTGATTCCAGTGTATGATCCTCCTGTCTAGTTATAATAACATTTAAAAATATTATTTGTTGATATTCAATGTGTAATGTAAACTGAATACCCCACTTGTTATCATTAAGGTATTGTATGAATTCATGCACATATTGCTCGTCCCCCCGCCACACCATCCTACAACTGTCCAAATAGCTTCTCCAAATATCAAGCTGGTCCAAAAATATATTGTGATTATCATCATATATTAACTGTTCCTCCAAAAAACCCATAAACAGGTCAGTGTAAATGGGAGCAAAAGATGCTCCCATTGCCGTACCACGAACCTGCCAGTATGATTTTCCATGAAAGTAAAAACATTTTTTGGCAACACATGTTCAGTTAAGATTACAAGAAGTGTGTTAAACCCAGGAGAATGTAACTGTGACTTGTCAAGCCAGAACTGAATAGCCTAGAGACATAACTACTGGTAAAAAGTTTTAACTTTTATTCAACACATCATTACTAGGATTTGTCTAACTCAAGCCAGTAAAATTATTAACTTAGTTGTCCCATTATTCAGTAACTGATGAAGCCCAGAGAGGACTGTGTCTTCCTCTGGAAGGTATATGGTATTTGCAACCCCCTAGCTTGTATCAGCACCCACCTGTACTTGAAGAAATGTTCTGTTGTTTTTTGGAGATAACCTAAACCTTATACATATGTCTCTGTCTTGAATATGTATAAGACTCACACACTGAAGAAATCTCATCTATATTAGTGAAACTAGGTCTGCATTTTTACTGGTGGCTTTTTCTTATGTAAAGTATGTTACCTACTTAATGTTTCTGGGAATGTGGAATGGTTTTATTTTGCACACGCATACGTGTATGTGTGTTCAATCACTCGTGCAAGTGTGTGTTTTCATGCATTTGTGTTATATGCAAATTCAGTACTACCTTGCCATGGTATATTACTATACCTCAGTATCTTTAAGTAATATTGCTGCACTATTTTCATTGCATTCTTTTTTTCGCACTGTGTTGATCTGAGTCTTTGCTTTGACTTTAAGATGCACTGTTCATCCACACACATGTAAATCTGGGGACCAGTCATGGTTCTTAGTTTATGTGCAGCAGGTACCGCTGGAAATACACAGCAGAGAAGACACACATATACACAAATGTCATTTAACAATACTGTTTAGATGCTATACCCAACTATAAAGTGAAATAAAATGAGTGTATTTTATTATAATAAAAGCAGAGACATGTCTTTATTTATAAGGAAAGTCATTATCCAAAATGTTGACTGCTTTTTATTTAGCAAAAAGTTATTTACAATGCACAATTTTTTTGTTTTCTTAGCTGCTTAACATTAACTACACAATAAGTATACAGTAAAAGGTCCACATATATGGATGGAAATTATTTCAATATATTTGTAATTTTTTTTTTGTAATATTTTCTCGACATAGCTATGATAAAATATTCAACACTAATGTTTTTTATGCCTACAGAGATTTATGCTTCTTCGGGATCAATCAGGCCCTGAAATAATATGGTTTGTATTTCAAATGGAATACAATGCACTTCACCTGGAATTAAATTTTTATCACTACATAGTAGTCACCAATATTCTAATATTTCTGTTTTGACTTGTTTACATGGACCTCCTATCTTATGTAAAATTGCTGCTGAGAGGTTCATACTGTTATCAGTCTTCTTTTATAATGATCTTACCACATGGTCTGCCAGTTTTTAATTATTTTTAAAATTAATTAAAATGTAAGATAATACTCTTTAATGTAATCTCAAACTTCTCTGCAATCCATATCAAATGATAATATGTAACACATTCTAAATGGAATACCTATTTGTAATTCTGAATTGTATTCAGTACATTTTGACATCCTCTTGAAAGCTAAAGCTTCAGTCATTTCACATTGTCATTGTAAATTACAGTCTGAAGTCAGTTCTGTAAGAGCATTTTTCAAAATTATAACACATTTCAGTAAATGCTCAGCTCTCTTCTGTTATGGTGCTGGGAAGCATAATTCCTACTATATCAGTATGGTGTTGTTTTTCCGGACTACTAAAGGCAGTGCATTTTTATTCTACTTGAATAATGATCAAATGCCAGACAGTGCAGAAATGCTGGCAGAGTAAGAATAGACTGGTATCTGAATCTTTCTCTGAGCAAAGCTCCTTTGCCTCAGGTTGGAGGTCTTGTCAACGAAACTCCACATAAAAATTATAAACAGCCACACTGCTGCTGCTTTTCAGAGATATAAAACACACAGCACATTCACTGTATGTCAGTTTTGTCCTGTCACAGTTCATAGTACTCATTTTATACACATTTCCCCTTTGTAGATTGACTTGAATTAAAGATTCCAAGTCAGGAAGTAGAAATGAGACAGCTTAATGTAACAACAAATATACATTGCCTACCTAGGAAAGGAATGTCAAGGGAAAAAGCAAAGTCACCTTTTATAATGTAGGACTTAATTTACTTTCTTTACAAAAAAAAAAAACTTTCGGAGACATTCAAGAGTTTTAGGCTTCCACTGAAAAGAGCTATCTGATTGTGAAACAAGTGTGGGCAAACCAGTAGCAATATTTCTAAAGATTGCAAGTATATATAATAGTCTTAAATACAGCTGTTCAAATATGAAATATGAATGCAGGATAGACAAGGCAAGATTATTATTTTTTTTCAATAAATTTTATTTTTCTTTTACAATTATATATGACACAAAAAACAATTTGATCTTTACAACATGACCATAGGAGTATGTTATACATTAGTGTTAATACCATAAGGTGTAGGTCATACAACACAATTATTTACACTATTTACATAGATGCTTTCACCATTAGCTAAATTGTTATACAAAAACACATACAATCTTAATACCCAAACTATGATTAGTCTGTCAAATCCTGTATGAGTTTCTAGGTTCCATTAAAGTGTATTCTTAAGTTGCTATGTGATTGACTATGCTAATATTATATTAAAGGTTTGTTCCCAGATTTCTCTGGGCTTCATGTTTTGGTTTCTTTTATCCATTACTATTTTGTGAGCTAAGAGATGTTTTATGGCTATTTGTTTAAAACCCTCTCAAAATATATTCAACAGCTCTAGCCATTTGAGAGCTATATATAATGTCATTAGTAGAAACATTATTAAGAGTGTATCTGCTTGTTTTTTTGGGAATGTTAGTTGGATGAATGTGTAATAAGGCAAATTTCCATGTTAATGTTGAAGTTTGGTAGCCCATCTTTTGTAACTGTACATTGAGAGAATTCTATAATTTGTACACACATTTGCAACTCCAAAATACATCCAATAGGTCGGCTGTCTGGTCCTTGCAGTGTGGGCATAATGGTGATCTTGATGTATTGAATTTGTGGAGGATTGCAGGTATGAAGTAAGCATTATTATTGATCATTAGCTGTGTGTAAGCTAATTTTTTAAGTGGTATGACCTTCAGTGTTAAGTGAGATTACTATCTACTTGGGTCCCCAGATCCCTTACTACGTCTTCCGTATTTAGGGGACTACCACCTATGTGGTAGTTTGTGGGTACTTTGTTTTTTCCAAAGGGGATGACTATCCACTATGTGGCATTTAGCTTGAGGCCATAATTTTGACACCAGGTATCCGTCTCAGTGAGACCCTTTTGGATGATGTCTGTGTCAGCCAGAGAGTCACTTATAGCCCTTAGTTTGCAGTCATCTGCAAACTTGGGCAGCCATAGTCCTCCTGTGCTTGCCTGTACCTCTGAGAAGTACATGCCAAACAGGAGGGGTCCTAGGACTGGGCCCTGGGGAATGCCACTTGTAACCGGTTTAGAGTCGGACCTAGCTCCCGCAACTCTTACCATGTGGGTTCTGTCCATAAGCCAGTTGGCAACTCATCTTGTGAATTAGGGGGTTATGTTCAGGCTGGTGAGCTTGTTTATAATACCAGAATGGGGAATGGTGTTGAAGGCCTTAGCGAAGTCTAGGTAGGCTGTGTGTACCACCTTTCCCTCGTCTGTAGCCTTGGTAACTGTCTCAAAAAAGTCCACCAGGTTTAGGAGGCATGATCTGCCCTTAACAAAGCCAAACAGGGTAGGGCCCAGTGTTTGGAGGTTCCCAATGTCTCTGTTAATGAGTTCCATGATGATGCACTCCATAGCCTTGCAGACCAAACTAGTCAGGTTTATAGGGCGATAGTTCCTGGGGTCTGATGTGGTTCCACCTTTGTGGAGCAGAATAACCATTGCTCTGTGCCTCTCTATGGGTATGTAGCCTGTGGAGAGGCTAAGTTTGAACAGTGCATTTAGGTGAGGGGTTAGTTCGTCTTTGAGCTCGTGTAGGACGCAGCCTGGGACACCATCCGGTCTCATTGATGCTATGTTTTTTGCTTTGGAGAGGGCTGTTTTAACCTGAGTGTCTGTGATTTCAAGGACTCTACATTCTTCTGGTATGGTTATGGGCCCTTTTGGGGGTGAGAGGGGGTGAAGTTTGTGCTGAACTTGTCTGCCAGGATGTTGGCAATATCGGTCGGTTCAGTGTATTTTATGCCATTCTGCACTAACTCCGAGCAGATCTGAGCATTGCCACTTAAATTTTTGACATAGAGGAAGAGATAGATTCTTGACACAAAGAGAAAGTGTGATAATGGGCATCCTTGCCTTGTTCCATTTTTTATAAGAATTCTGTTTGACCACATTTTATTAATATATAGGGATGTATAGAGAGTACTATAGAGAGTTTGGATGATCTATATGAAGTTATTAGGTATATCAAAGTGCGGTAATGTTTGGAGTAAGAATTCTATGTTGACCCTATCAAATGCCTTGTGAGTATCTACTACAATTGTATAAATGTTAGTATTGTTCCGATTTGCATAGGAAATTAGCACATCTAATGTTAGTGTGTTTTCACTAGTCTTTCTATGTGGTATAAATCCAGATTGTTCTGGAGAAATGATTTTTTTCTATCAGGTTTTTCAATCTATTCGCAAGTATTGAGGTAATTATTTTTGTATCCAGGTTTAAGAGGGAAGGCAAGATTATTTCTGATGTGATATTAACTTGGAATTCTTTACTGTTTGAAACATTGATGCAAAGGAAATCATGACACAAATTCAGTAACTATTAGATGATTAACTACAAGCATCCTCACATTCCATGTTGAGTTATGACTGAAATGTTTTAGATAAGATTAATATATATCAATCTGATTATCAAATAAAGGAAAGGAAAGTAGACAATAGCTGAAGAGTTCCCATGTATGAAAGATATTGACAAATTAAATGCTTTTTTGTGACATATTATAACATTACAACACCTTTGAAGTGTGCATGGTGCAGTGGTTTGCATAAGCACCTCACAACAAGAGGTTTTCTGGTTCAATTCTTGGCTGTGGCACCTTCTGTGCAGAGACTGCATGTCCTCCCTGCATTGATGTGTGTTTCCTCCAGGTGTTCCCATTTCCTCCCACATTACAAAGATGCATCTGGAGCATTTCTCCCCAGACCTCCTCTGAAAATTGGCTTGTTCCAAGTCAGACTTTCCTGGTAAATAAATGCTAAAAAATAAGTCAAAATGTGAATGTAGCAGCTGTACTTAGTTGGATTTGCATACAGCTGCACAGTAACCCTTTATGCCTTCTTAAGAAAAACTTTGAGCACTTTCAGCCTAAAACACGTGCAATATGTAAGCTGTTTTTTTATATAGGATCCAACTACTTAATACAATGATCTGTATTCTACTTCATCTGAATTCTTGATTTGCTAAACCCTTCTTCAAATAGTACTAAAGTGATTTATACAAATGTTAACATCTGAACAAAAGGTGTAGATACCAACAATATACCTATTAATGTAATACATTATATGTAAGATCTGTGAAAGAAATAATAAAATGAGATGACTGCGACGGGTATCAGATCATAATCAGTTTGTTTTTGCTAAAGAAATGATGTTAAGAACCTTTGGTTCAATAGTTATGGTATATTTAATGTATTAATTAATGTATTACTTGTATTATTCAAATGTTACTTGTATTTGTCAGAGTTACACATTTGTTATTACTCCTGCATGAATTATATATAAACCAGCAGACATTTCTCTGCTTATTATTTATTATTTTTAAATTTTGGAATTTACTAACATTTGTTATGTATTTATACATCTCCTAATGTTTCAATGAGACAGTTCAGTACTTGTTCTACTATATATATATATATTTAAGGATGAATTACTGGCATTCCACCAAGGCTGTATGACATTTGCTGGAAAAGACTTTTGTCTCTAGGCTCACCTGGATGGCAGCCTGATAAAAGAGGCAAAATGCATGTAACTACATTGCAGAGAAGGGATGCATCAAGTCCAGCAGAGTGACCAGTGACCATTCCAATTCACTATGTCTGACTGCATCATTTATCTCTGGGTGCATAAATAGGCCACCATCCCAGTGACCACGTGCATTGAATATTAACAGTCAAGTCAAGTAAGCATCTGACTTTAGGTCAAGGGGCAATTCTGCCAAATTTTGGTGAGAGTAGACTCACAGTGGCATTGTATACCTTTATAATGTCTCTGAAATACTCTTTTCATCCTCACACTTGGTCATTCCCTTGACATATTATTATAACAAAAAAAATCGAGAGGCTTTGGCTGTCATTCCTGACTTATGTTACATTGCTGTAGTACTTTTTTTTCTTCAGTTGCTGTTTTCTGGTGGATTACATAGGTTCATAGGTTCATAGGTTCATACTAGGCTATCTGCCCTAGGGCATTTATAAGCCTAGCCAGAGTGTGTGTGTGGCTTTCACCACCCCTTAGGATGAGAATACTATACCCATTAGTTTGCTGTGCCTCTGTCCAGCAGTGATACAGAGATGATTCCCGGGGTAAACCTACGATCTCCCATCCACTTGTAAAGATTTCTCTTGAACAGAGTCAGTGAGGGGCTCTGCCTCACATGGACTGGGATTCTGTTCCATAGTGTAGGGAGTCTCTGGGTGATGAATCTGTCCCTCCAGCACATCCTATTTATATCTGTGTTGAGGTTTAAGTCTCTTGCTCTCGTGGCTCTGGTGGATTTGGATTTTTTGAGGTGGAGCATGTCCATTAATTCCGGGTTGGACATGGCCTTGTATGTCAGGCACAGATCACCTCTGAGCAGACTGTATGCGACTGAATAGAGCTGGAGTTTCTTCAGTCGGGCATCGTATGACATATGTTTGAGCCCCTTTATCCTTTTGGTGAGGAACTTTTGGGGTCTTTCCAACTGCTGCAGGTGTCGGGTAAGGTACATGAATGGGGCGTTGTACTCAATCATTGGTCTGATAAGTGAAGAGTACAGGGGTACAATGACCTCTCCTGATCTGGATGTGAATCCCTTCATGATCAGGTGGGCAATGTAGAAGGTCTTCCTAACCACTTTGGCAATGTGAGTGTCAAAAGAGAGGTTACTGTCAACTTGGGTCCCCAGGTCCCTGATAACTTCTTCCGTGTTTAATGGATTACCACCTATGTGGTAATTAGGGGTTACCTTGTTTTTCCCAAAGGGTATGACTATACATTTTTTGGCATTTAGCTTAAGGCCATGGCTCTGGCACCAGTTATCCATTTCTATGAGACCTTTCTGGAGGATGTCTGTGTCTGATGGAGTGTCAATTATGGTGCCCAGTTTGCAGTCATCTGCAAATTTTATCAGCCACAATCCCCCTATGTTTGCCTGCACTTCAGAAAAATAAATGCCGAACAAGAGGGGGCCCAGGACTGAGCCCTGTGGGACACCGCTCGTGACCGGCTTAGAGTCTGACATGGCACCAGCAACTCTAACCCTGTGTGTTCTGTCCTTGAGCCAGTTTGCAACCCATCTTGTGACATATAGGTTTACATCTAAGCTGGTGAGCTTTTCTATGATGCCCGAGTAGGGTATTGTGTCGAATGCTTTTGCTAGGTCAAGGTAGGCTGTGTGAACTGCCTTACCCTCATCAATGGCCTTAGTGACTGTTTTGAAAAAGTCGACCAAGTTCAAGAGGCAGGATCTGCCCTTGACAAAGCCAAATTGGGTAGGATCCAGTGTCTGTAGGTCCCCAATGTCTTTATTTATGAGTTCCATTATGATCCTCTCCATAGCTTTGCAGACAAGGCTCGTCAAGCTTATGGGGCGGTAATTTCCAGGGTCCGTAGAAGCACCGCCTTTGTGGAGTGGGACCACAGTTGCCGTAGCCATTCTTTGGGTACGTATCCTGTAGTAAGGCTAAGATTAAACAGCAGCCTTATGTGTGGGTTTAGTTCCTCATTGAGTTCATGTAGCACACAGCCGGGGACACCGTCTGGTCCCATTGATGCTGTGTTTTTTGCTTTAGAGAGAGCAGCTCTCACCTGGGCATCTGAGATGTTTGGGAGGCTAGACTCTGGTGGGATAGATATTTCTCCTTTTGGGGGAGGGAGGGGAGAAATTTGCACTGAACCTGTCTGCCAGTATGTTGGCAATGTCTGTGGGTTCAGTGATTTTTTTATCATTTTGGACTAATTCTGAGCATATCTGGGAGTTTCCACCCAGGTTTCTAACATAGCTAAAGAAGGCTTTATGATTGTCTTTTGTGTCATTAGCGATTTTTCTCTCAAAGTTGGCCTTGGATGATTTTATGAGTGATCGTAGTTTTTTGCTAGTATTGATCAGAGATGGCTTCCCATTTAGGGATTTTGCTCTGTCATGTAGTAGCTTTCTCCTCTTGTTGTAGAGTTTGTTTATGGCTGGAGTCCACCAGACCGGGCGCCTGCCTTTGGTGGAAAAGGTCTTGATTTTATTAGGGATTGCTTGATCCATACATTCCTGGAGGTGCTCGTAGAAGGCATTTGTAAGGGTTTCAGCAGCGTGGGTTGTGGTTTCCACTGGCTCGGGGGCCTTGAAGGATACCACTCCAGTCTTAAGAAGTGTGAAGTTTGCTTTTGAGAAGTTCTTCACTGTGGTCTTTTTTGCTGTGGGTGGGGGCGGGATGTGGATCTCCAGTGAGATTAATTTATGGTCTGATCTCACCAATGAGGGATATACTTCCGGTGTGGAGCATTTTGTCCCCATGTTTGTGATGATCAGGTCTAGTATATTTTCTCCTCTTGTGGGAATGGTGACTAGTTGTTCCATAGCATTTGAGTTTATGAACTCAAGGAACCTTTAGGCTAGGGTGTTGGGGCTTGAGTAATGTTCCCAGTCTATGTTTGGGTAGTTGAAGTCACCCAATATGATGGTGTTTGGAGAGACATTTATACTCTCCAGTGTCTTCAGGAAGGCTGTGTGGGTTTCCTGAGTTTGAGAAGGTGGTCTGTAGCGTGTTACAAACTGTAGGGCAGTTTTACCTATGGTTAATTGCACCTGGATGGTCTCCGATGCTTCATGCGCTGCCACTAACCTGGAGGTGTGGGTATCCTTTATGAATATGGATACTCCCCCTCCTTTTGTAGTTTGGTCCAGATTTTGGGGCCGGAACGCATGATATGAGGTATAACCTGATAGTGCTGGGGTGCTCTCAGGAGCCTTGAACCAGGTTTCAGTCACAGCACAAACATCGATGTTCTCCATACTGAGGAGGGCTTCGAGGGCATGCATCTTGAGGTTTAGACTTCTGGAATTGAGCAGTATTACCCTTAGTTTTTCTCCATTTTTGTTTTCTAGGGCGGTAGGTTTATAATTTGAGCCTTGCCTAAAAAAGGCACTATGGGGGTGGCAAGAGCCTTTGCCAATATCCGGAAGCCCAGAGGTGACAGGTGCAAGCCGTCCCTTGCGAAGCAGCGTGGCTTGTCAAGCATGTCATCCCAGGCAGACAGACATTGGATCCCCTTAGAATGACACCAGTAATTAAGCCAATTATTAAAGCTGATCATTTTGTCTCTGTATTGTGGCATCATTCTTGGTGAGGGTAGGATACTGCTCAGGGTCAGGGTCATACCAGCCTGGGCTACATAATCTGAGAGCTCCTCTATGTCTCTTTTCATGTAGTCCAGGGAGGTATGTCTCAGGTCGTTCACACCGGCATGGACAATGACTGAGTCATACTTGTACTTGCTGTGGAGTGACCTGAGTGCTTGTGTTATGTGGCGGATTCTAGCGCCTGACAGGCAGCTAACTGTGATCTTTTCCTTGTTCAGTCTGGTGAGTGGGACGTCAGTGTGTCTGACTATGGAGTCACCTATAACAAGTGTGTCTGGCATTGTGTTTGGCCTTAAGGGCTGTGACTGTTTAGCACACTGACTTTGAGAACTATGTGTTGCATGTCTTATGTCTTGAGGTGGCAGTTGCTTGGGTGTCTGCTTTGGAGGCCTCTGTAGTTTTGGTAGATTTTGATCAGTGCCTCCGAGTATGTCTTTGTGTGTTTATGTGTTTGTTTTGCAGTTGTGATAGTTCTATGTGAAACTGGGTTTGTGGTGTGCGTGGTATCCTTCTCCTCCTGTCTGGTCTTGCCAGTCCTGAGTTGAGAGAGCTCAGCCTCCAGTTTGGCTATATAGTTGCATCTCTCACATGTATTTGTGTTTTGTGGGAGAAGGAGTGGGTTGTCTGTGTACATGAGGCAATTGTAACATTGTCTCAAGATGCCCAGATTCACCAGCTGAACAGGAGAGGACGCTAGCAACTGACCCTTCGACATGCTAGAAAAAGTGAAAAAGTTTGCTGTGTAACTGAGTCAGAAGGGACCTATAGGGAAATGGGTACTCAAGGGGATTCTAGGCTAATGTAGTACTTTGTTTAGTATATAAGTACTTTACCTATATAAAAATGCTTTAGGAGCAAGTGCTGAGCTATTGAGATAGAGAAAAGACTGTTTAGATTGCAAGTAGAGAAGTTCTAAGGGAAAAATTGAAGAGCAGACTTTACGGAGCCAGAAATAGTTTAACCTTGTTTAACCGGCGCTGCCCGATGGTGCTCTATGGGCAACTCCGCGCTAAATCACGCCAAAGCGCGCTAAAGTGGGCTTTATAGCAGGGGGTTGAAAAGACCTAGGAATTGACCCAAAATGGCCAATACACTACAAGTTTCTGGCTGGAACCACTGCTCTAGGGACAAATAGGCTGCTCAGTGCTCCCCACTCCCACTGGTGAACAAAGAAGCTTCCCTTTATCCAAATAAGGATATGGAATAGCACAGGAACCAAGCCAAAGCCCAGAGATCAGCAAACTCTGAAGACTGGACTATTCTAGTTCAGTAAGGTGGGAAAACAAGATTTTTTTTTTATTTTTTTTTTACAGAAAACAGAGGAAAAACAGACAGTAAATGCTATAAATGCTTTTAAACGGCTAGCACACTTGAGTGTGTTAGCCTACAGGTAAAATTAAGCAACAAATAACTTTTTTAAAAGTGCAAAACAGTTAATCAACACAAAAACAGTTTAAATAGAATGCAGAGCTGTATAAACAGGCGAAAATGCAGTCGCTAAGCAGTAAATAATCAAAAAGCCAGAAAACCAGAAAAAAATACTTAAATCAAGAAAAAGTCACTCTTTTGCTCTCTGCTGCAATATGAAGGTACACATTCAGTAGTTCCAGGCGGTTGGGTTCTTTGGGTGGCTTAGATAATAGATTGTTGCCACTTAATTTACTACTCAATTAAAAGAATTCCCTCATTAGGTTAGTTACCTCACTTTTGATTGGTATAACTGGTAATAGGTCAAAATGCTCCCACCTTTGATGTGGGGTTAAGATAGCCACTTTTAGTTTGTGTGATACTAGTTTCTATCTATATCTGTATGTTTTTTTTTCAGAAGCTTTAGGTGGTGAGTGAGATAGTTTAACCTGCAGTCATAGTTGTGAACCATTCAGTCTGACAAAGTGACAAGATTTTTCTTCATACTTGTTATTTTTTCCTGGCAGTTTAATAAGGATTGATGTCTGCGTTATGTTGCCTGCCATTTGACTTTCAGATTTCAAATACTTTAGAAATGCAGTTAAGCAGTAATGGGCTAATATCAATCAATCTTTAATTTGTTCTTTGTCTCCCCATTATTTGTTG
This sequence comes from Protopterus annectens, assembly GCF_019279795.1. NCBI lineage: Eukaryota > Metazoa > Chordata > Ceratodontiformes > Protopteridae > Protopterus > Protopterus annectens. The sequence continues at coordinate 1,649,636,910 of NC_056733.1, forward strand.
CTGCTAGTTTGTGTCACTAATGGGAACCAGTCCACCCCCCCACCTTGGCTTTGGGTATATATCACTGTGGGCCAGCTAGCAACCATACCAAATACTACAGAATTTAAAACTCAGCCCCTCTGACTAAATATACCAACTTCAAGATTACACTACAGTGGGGAAAAGTGCAAATTCCCAATGATGGCCAACTGCCCTTGAGAACCATTTAAACCCTAGCCAATTATCCCTTGTGAGACTCACACCCTGCACCTTGTGTTTGTAAGGCAAACACCTTAACCATTAGGCCACCCTCCCAACCCTTTCTAGTGAGAAAATTAGGTGAAATGATCATTTGCTAAAGTGAGCTTTTGCTAAAGTGAGCTTGATTAAGAGAGATTCAGCAAATAGATTGTTTGATGAAGTGATATAGACCCCTTGACTTTTGAAGCCAAACATAGTGGGATATAATTCCTTTCTGTTATTGTATCAACTGCTTTCTTAGCCAGTAGAGGTATTCTCACCTTGGGATGATGATGCAATTAAGAGGTAATGGGCTAATATTGATGTAATCTGCTATTCTAGGAGAACAAGGTTGCATTCTGTTGTGATTTATTCTTTACTCCCCTCCCCAATCATTTGCTGCTGATGCTTTGTATCACTTATGGGAACCAGTCCACCCCCACTCTCCCTTCTTGGCTTTTGGTGCCAAACATAGTAGGAATGTAATTCCTGTCAGCTTTGGCCTCCACTGCTGTCTTAGTCGGCAGGTGCATTCCTTCTTTTTGTTTCCTGAGACAGCTGACTGTTGTAAAAACACTCATCTGATTACCAGATCAGCTGTACCCATCCCACCAGTACTGCTGAATGGTTACATGTCTTATCACTATCAACTTAAGTCTATATGTAAGGATAAAAACACTGGATCATTTGTCATCGTGCAATAGCCTATGGTCACTACATCCAATCATAATCCCAATATTGCAGGACCTCTGTCACAAGGCCTGACTCCTGAAAGTTTTCACTGAGAACTTTGTCCTTGTGCAATGTAAGCAAGTTTAACATGAAGAGTATTGTTTTGTATTAAGTTTAACTAATCAAATACATGCATGCCCTCTGCTCAAAAGTGGTTTTGATATTCCCCCCAAAGATGTAGTCCTTGCACTTTAAGGACCCCTTTCTAAGTTGTACACTGTCCCTTTTCTTGACCAATAGATAACACTGTGTGTGCCTCCCTAGTTTCCTAATTTCACCATTCAGTAAATGAAAGAAGACAAGTTCTACTTTTTGTCCCCTTTGTAGAACAGAATGTGTGTATGTACCTTTAAGAAGCATTTCCAGATGTAAGTATATGCATATAAATAATGAGCATGTGCAAGCAGCAGTGCCATTTTGAGAGAACAGCCATAATGTTAAGATGTATTAGTGTGGTAATCAGTCTGTTTATAAGTTTATATTTAAATTTGTTACAAAACCTCATTCCTGATGTGTTTGTGTGTAATAAAGCTGCTTGAACTGAACCCGTGAATGTTCATCTGTTTTATCCTGACTAGACAAGTGACATGGTGCCAGAACTGGGATTAAGAGAACAATGTCTTCAAGCCATGAGGTGCAGAGTTGAAGGTGAAGGCAGATTGAGCTGGTTGAGTGAAACGGAGCTCAGGCAAACAAGAAAGGCCAGAAATGAAATTAAGGTAACAAAAAAACTTGCACAAATGATTTATCTAGCAACGAAAATGAAACGGAGCATTTGTAAGGTACAAAACACACTATTATTCAAATGAGTAGCACAAAACATATTATTAATCAAATGAAAGACACAAAACACATTATTAATTAAGCAAAATGTTCAAAACTACGATATTTGATAAAACTAGCAGAGATATTTATATGGGGCTCAGAATTATCTTTTGTATGCATTGCATAACAAGCATGCCTAAAGTAAAACGGGCAAAAGAAAAGTATAATGAGCATGACAAGAGATTAAATGGGTATAACGAGTACAATAAAATGATAAATTAAGCTTAAAGAGCAAGGCAACTGCATTTTTTTAATAAAGACTGTGTTTGGCACAGACTACTATTTCGCACTCACCCAAGCCAGTCAAGGCATTACTAAAGATGTTTGAAGTATCTCAGAGTGTGCAGAGTGTTTGCAGAGTGTGTGCTGTATTATGGTGCAATTATTTCAAAGAGTATGCTGTGTGCAAACTACAGTTATATTGCAAAGTGCAGTCAAAGTATAGCCATTTCAAAAAGTTTCTTGTGCTGTGTGCATTTATTCGCAGAGTGCCAGCATTTCAAAGTGTTTCTTACACTATACTGAGTTATTTCACAAAGTCAAGTCATTTTGAAAGATTTGCAAACTGCATTCATCTTGAATGTTTCTTACTCTGAGCTTCTTCTGCTATTTACAGTTTATTCACAAAGTACAGTCATTTTTAAGTATTTCTTACACTGATAAGGAGTGGTTTCACAAAGTACTGTGATTTTAAAGTGTGCTACAGAGATTTATTTGGCAAAGTGCAGTTATTTCAAAGAGTTTATTGTGCTATTGGGTATAATTACAAGAACTTGCATAAAGTTGTGGCATATATATTTATGTGTATATGTTCATACATGATTTCAAGCACCTTCACCACTGTGTGTTGATATGGCAAAGGCATATTGCAGACCTAGTCCACTTGTGTTTGATTATAATATAGCAGAGAATTGGAGAGTATTTGAGCAAGAATACAATATTTTCATACAAGCAGCTTTTTTTCTAACAAAGATGTACATATAAGGGCATTTATTTTGCTTAACTTGGCTGAGCCAGAGGCCATTGAAAGAGAACATTAATTTGTGTATATGCCAGCAGTATATGCAGTAGAGGGGGGGAACCACCATATTGTGGTACCGGCTCAATCAAAAAGGACCCTGAGTGCCTAAAATGTAAATTCAGAGAAATTACAACCCAAGGACAAATGTTACATTAGAGAGATACTTATTTTACACAAGAGATCAAAAGACAGGTGAAACTTTTGCAGCTTATATCACTGACATAAGAAATAAGACTACAATATGCAGATTTGGTATCTTAAAGGTAGTTAATAAAGGACAGGCTTGTGTGTGGTGTTAATAGTGCTGCAGTGAGAAAGATTTTGCTTTGTGACAGTGATTTAACATTAAGCAAAGCCACAGAGATTTGTCAAATCCATGAGCTCACAGAAAGGCACACAGTTATGCTTGTAAGGGATTCACTTCATAATCTTGAAATACTGAAATATCAAATTTCAGTATCATGAAACTATGACGCTGAATACCCTAAACACCGAACATACACAAACCCGACACCCAAAATCACGAATCTACAAAATCCTGGAAAACACACATCACACACAACAAAACACATACATACATGAATGTACATACCTCCCAACACTTCCCTACAACAAACATAACACACACGCACACAACCAAACATATACACATGTCTACCTTAAAATATGCAGGAGAGCAAGCCCCCCTGTACCCCCCATGTGGAGGGCTGCACCCCCCACACCCCCTACTTATATATACTAACTGCAAAGTTGCACAACATTCCGTAACACACACAACCCAGCACCACACATTTCACACACCCCCTGCACAAACACACATCACATATGCACAAACACTACCACTCCCAACATTAACACAATCACACTGCACAACACCTACCCTAACCAACACCTCAAATATCCCAATACACTCAAACACACACAAGCCCTCCCCAAAACCCTAAAAAAGTACATTTATCTAACGCGCTATCCATACCACTGGTTCAACATTCTCCATTCGACATTTCCGGGTTTGAGGTTTTCGTCCGACTTTACAGGCTCGAAATTCTAAAATTCGACATTTTAACATTTCAAGCATGTAAAGTGAACCCGCTTGTAAGTGATAAGAGCATGGCTTCAACAGTCTCTATAGGAAACGTAGACAGCATGAGGCATGTGGCAAGCAGAAGCAGGCCTAAGCATGTAGTAGCTGCAACCCCTGTGGGTTCCCCTGGGAAACCTTGTAGCTTTCTAACAAGTTCCAGACTAGTTTAGTAAAAAGGGCATGCTCAGTACAGTATAAGGGTGAGTCACCAAAACCCAAGCCAAGCCTTATTGTTGATTGCTATAATTGTTGTGCCATTCTTGAGTCCAAAAGAGAGAAATGGTTAGAATTTGGTCAACAGTGCCACAAGTGTAAAACATGGAATCACTTTCAAAAACTTTGTAAATCAAGCAAGCTTCATTCAGTTATTAAGAAAAGTCATTCAAAAAAGCAAGTTGATCATGTAGAAAGCTGCAACCCTGTTTTCTATGTAGATTGTGTATCAGTGGCCATTGAAAAGGTTAATGCAGTATATTTGTTGACAAAGAATGAAGTATTTTGCACTCTCCCAATCAATGGTAAACCCACAGAGCTCAAAGCAGACACTGGTTCAAAGTGTAATGTTATGTCAGCAGAAACATTTGCTAAAGTGAGGGCTGGGGAGAAACTTAAATTGGCCAGTTGTGTGAAGCTTGTTGCTTATGGAGGGGAAGAGATTCAAACCGAAGGCTCAGTAGTGCTTTCATGCTATTTGGCTGGGAACTGTCATGGCTTGCAATTTTATGTAGTCAAAAGACCTGTGCAGTCATTATTAGGTCTTAGAGACAATTTGAGAATCAAGCAACTTTCTTTTACCAAAGATGCCCATCATGTAAGCACATATCCCATTTCCAGTTTCACTGATTCTATTTTCTCAGAGTATGCTGATTATTTTGATGACAAGCTAGGCAAATTTCCAGTTGAGTACTCCATGAAAGTAGACCCAGGGATCAGTCCAGTGGTCAGACAATCAAGGAGAGCTCCAATAACTATGCAGGACAAAGTCTAGGTCCAGTCAGACAAAATGGTGCAGCAAGGTGTGATTTGTCCATTCACAGAACCAACTGAGAGGGTGTCTTCCATGATAGTTGCTCATAAGAAAAATTCAGATGAAATCAGAATATGCACTGACTCAAGAGACAAACAAGGTATTAAAAAGACCTCATTATCCTATGAGTACAGTCGTGGAGATTTCTGCCCTCATGCCAGATGCACTGTTTTTTCTGTCTTAGATGCAAAGAATTAATTTTGGCAAGTAATGCTTGATCACAAATCTTCACTACTGACTACATTCAGTACTCCATTTGGTAGATACAGTTTCCTTAGGATGCCTTTTGGAATAAATTCTGCCAGTGAAGTCTTTCAGCGTGCAATGGAGCAAACTCTTTCAGGCTACCATGTGCAATAATAGTTGATGATTTACTAGTTGGAGGCAATGGTGAAGCAGAGCATGACAGAAACCTCAGGAAATGTCTGGACAGAACACATGAAGTGAACTTAAAGCTCAATCTTCTGAAATGCAAATACAGACTACAAGAAGTGAGTTATTTACCAGTACAGGCTTACAAACAAACCCTTCTAAACAAGCAGCCATTCTTGAAATGCCAGCTCCAATGTCGAAGCCCTACAGTGTTTTCTTGTTATGGTTAACTATTTGGGCAAATTTATCTCTGACTTCATTGAGTTATTAGCTCCTTTAACAGAGCTGACACACAAAAATGATGCATGGTCATGGTTAGAATAATACCAGAGAACATATAATAACCTCAAACAGCAAATTACCAACCTGTCTATTTTAAGATATTATGATGTCCACAAACCAGTAGTTCTTTCTTGTGATGCTTCAAAGTTCAGTCTTGGTGCAGTTATTCTTCAAGAGGGCAGACCTGTTGTCTATGCATCTAGAACTCTTACCCAAACTGAGATGCAGTATGCTCAATTTGACATGGAACTTTTGGCAATTGTGTTCACGTGTTCAAAGTTCCATGATTATATTTATGGCCGAGCTATCCAGATAGAAACTGACCATTAACCTCTAGTCACTATTTTAATGAAGCCTATGCATTCATCTCCAGCAAGACTAGAAAGAATGATGCTCAAATTACAAAAGTATAATTTCATAATGGTCTATACAAAAGCAAACTTCTTTATCTGGTTGATACCTTATCTAGACTGCCCAGAAATGCCATGGAACAGCTTGTTGCAGAGAATTTTGACTTTGATGTCATGGAAGTGCATAATTTTTCTACCACTTGACTTGATGAGGTGAGAGATCATACAAAGACTGATCCTATTTTGCAAAGGCTCAACCACTTCATCAGTGTAGGATGACCTTCAAAACAATCTTGTGTACTGCCATAAGTACTAGCTTATTTTCTATACAGAGATGAGATGCTGATGGAAGATGGTATAATTTTCAAAGGTCCAAAAGTTATGATTCCTACTTCCTTACAACATGAATATATTCAGATTTTGCATTGTGGCCACCCAGGTTCTGATTCTACTAAAAGAAGGGTTTGAGGACTAGTATTTTGGCCTTTTCTATCAAAATACATTGATAAAGTGCTTCCTTCTTGATCAGTATGCAAAAGTTCTAAACTGCATTTGCAAAAAGCGCCACTTCAGCAAAGCCAGATTCCTGAACTACCTTGGGCAACAGTAGCCACTGACATATATGAGTGGAACAATCAGCATTACTTAGTGTTGGTAGACTCTTATTCAAACTGGTCTGAGATCGATTTGCTACCTAACCTAACATCCAGTGCTGTTATTACTAAGATGGAACATCATTTCTCAGTCCATGGTATTCCACACAAAGTTATTTCTGACAACGGTTATCAGTTTACCAGTCAATTCTTTCAGATATTTGCAAAAGAGGGGGACTTTATACATGTTACTAGTAGTCCTGAATACCCACAGTCAACGTCCTTCCTGAACATGCACTACAGAGTGTAGAGCAATTACTAGAGAGGTCAAAGAGGGACAATACTGATATCTTCTTGAATTTACTCAATCTCAGAAATATACCAAATGACAACCTACTTGGCTTCCCTGCTCAGAGACTTCCATCTAGGCAAACCAGAGCAACCTTGTCTATAGGTTCTAGTTTGTTGTTGCCTAATGCTAAAAACAACAGAGCAATCAAAGCCCAACTTTTTAAGAAGTGTTCTTCTCAGAGGTCCAGCTATGATAAAAGAAGCAGAATTCTTCATCCATTAAATGAAGGAGAGACAGTGAAGATGCAAACGGTGAAAGGCTTTGATCGAACTGATCAAGAGAGAGGTACATGTGGCGAGCTGAGATCCTACTTAGTGGAATCTGAGAGTATAGAATACAGAAAAAACTGCAGACATCTTCTTCCTATATTAGAAATGATATTGTAGCATTGTCCCTATGATACAGACTCTAGAGCTCAGAGTAACTCTGACAATGTTTATACTGAAGCACATGTCTCAATATCCAGTCTCATTCCTGATGATGTCCCAGTTGTCCTCAAAGCTGAACATTCCTTGAACACAGTCAACGTTGCTAGATCCAATTTTGACTTTTAAGTTACATGATCAGATCATATTTCCTGACCTAGTGTAAAATACACAGAAACCTGGATATGATTGTTTTATAGGTGTCTAATTTTGCATGATTGCATGTCAAAAAATAATTTCTGTATAATTGCATGTCAAATGATAATTTCTGTATAATTGCATGTCATTGAATACTGTCATTTGGTATATGATCTATTTCTCAAAGAGGGAGGATGTAGATCAGAGTGTGTGAATATACCTTTAAAAAGCATTTCCAGATGTAAGTATATGCATATAAATAATGAGCATGTGCAAGCAGCAGTGCCATTTTGAGAGAACAGCCAGAGTGTTAACATGTATGAGTGTGGTTGTCAGTTTGTTTATGTTTATTTAAGTTGCAAAGCCTCATTTCTGATGTGTTTATGTGTAATAAAGCTGCTTGAACTGAACCCACAAATGTTCATTTGTTTTATCCTGACCAGATGAGCGACACCCTTGTTAATTGCTTTGTACTGGCTATAAACCAATTGCTTTCAGTAATAATCGAACTGAGGGTGGGTAGCCCACTATGCTCAGCCTCACTACCCTCAATTTCACTTCACTACCTATCCTATTCCCAATTTCTGCACACCCCCTCTTACTCTACCTTTATAAATCCTACATACACATTTCACTTGTGACAGCTATTCCCTATGCCTCTCCAAACAACCTTACTACTATCATACACACACCCCTGTTTGTATTTTCCTATTTTCCAACTTCTATCTAACAGTTTGCATCATTCTCAACAACCTTCATCCCTCCCATACTGCTTTGTACTATATCCATTCATAGTCATGTCCCTCCCCAACAATACTTATCTATTATTCTAAATTTCAACTTCCTTCCCCAAATAAACCTTCACTACTTCCTATCTTAACTGCATCCTCTCCAACAACGTCTTTTTCCTCACATTTAGAGAAATAAGAGAAGTTAAAAGAGCAACCTTTCTTTCTTCACATTAAATATTTCCTTCACTTACCTTTTTACCATCTTTAAGATTTCATCACCAATATCATACAGTTCTGCAGCTTCATTCTTACTTCTTGATTCCTACTTCTCCACTATCTGCCATCAATAAAATACAGATTCCTTTACTTAATCATGCTGTACCTCAGCTTATGCTGTATTCTTTTCCCCTTCTAATTCTACAGTGACTTAAGAATAGCTCTTTAGATCTTTTCAACTCTGTCCAACCACTTAACCATACTTCCTCCCTAAACTTTCTACAAAACCTATTTAATGGCACCCCTCACTATTATCCAAAACTGATTAACTTCATTTCAACTAAAATAATAAAATTAAATAGAAAATAGTTTACAAAAACAAAAATTAATAACTCAATATACTAAAATACTCCTCCAAGGAGGAGGCTTTAAAGCTAATCGTGGAACCACCTATAACAACTGACATCAAGACGATTTTCTTCCATACACTACTCTAACCCAAAGTGATCGACTCCCAAACCAGGGAATTTAAGTTTTGCTACCATAAATATTAGAGGCATAAGAAATATTGCTCAGCATAAACCTGGTGTTCTTGCTATAACTGATTTGACTTGAGCTCAACATAAAGACTCTGAAATTACACCTCCAGCTAAGATATAATCCATAATGACCATTTAAAGAAGAAAGTTTGCGGCACTGTTTTAATATTTACCAAAAACTGCCACGTTGCCCCTATAAGAAACCAATAAAATTCAGTTCAGCAGAGCTTCTTATTACTTTCCTGAAAGTAAACAAATATAGGTTCATAGGTAGGTACTAGGCTATCTGCCTGAAGGCATTTATAAGCCTAGCCAGAATGTGTTGGCTTTCTCCGCCCCCTTAGATTAGTTCCCTGTGCCTCTGTCCAGCAGAGCATATAGACAAATATGAATTACTGTCTTTTACATCCCTCCTGGCAAAGTTACAACTATATTGGAATATATCCTACATTTGATATCCATAGTAATTCCACAAGAGAAAATACTACTAGGTGATGTCAGTATCAAATGGTTGGACATAACCTCTAACTCCACTATGTCTAGCATGAACTTATACAGTTTCATACAACTGATTAATAGCCCAACAAATTATAGCAGGACATAAAATTCCTTATTAGACTGGATCCTTGTAACAGACCCTACCAAATTTCACCACCACAAGTACAATGTTAGACTGTCTCAGTGACTGTCTCCCAATCTATACAACCAGCCATCTCACGCATTCACTTAAACAGCATGTTTATTAAAAACACTACCTGTCCTAGTTTAACCCAGAAGTATTCATTATTACCCTGTTATCTCTTACTAGAACATCCTAAAAATTCCCCCCTTAGATGATGCTGTAAAGTAATTCACTACAGCTTTCCTAAATATTTTAAATAGCCTAGTAACTCCTAAAAGCAAGAGCTAAAAACAAAGAATGCAATTTGATTGCCCAGAAAAAGTAAGCTGCTAATGGAGGAGAGAGACAAAGCATGGGAAGAATGGAAAAAAATATAAAACAACACAATGTATTGAAAAATTTCAAAATGCTCTGAAAACATACTAAAAAGTAAACAAATGAAGACAAATAAATAATTAAATAAATATTCTATCAACTTTCACAGCAATATTAAACACAACCCCTAAAAAATTATGGTGAGCCGTTAAAGATATCTTACAGTTTACCCAAAAATTTGACTCTAATGCTTTTCCCAATAACCTACCATGCAAACCTACAATATAATTCAACTTGCATTTGATAGATAGTATAGCATCCCTAACAAAGGATTTCCCAACATCCAATCCAAACCTTTCCTAACAGCCACATATCACCACATTCACTTTCACCTTTAAACATGTGCCCACATCCTATATAAAACTACTCTTAAACAAACTCAAACCAGGCTCTACTTCCTCTGATGACCTCCAAGTGAGTACCTTAAAACAGCAGCCAATAACATTGCATATCATGTCTCAATCCCTATAAATAGCTCAACCCCACTGCCATATAAGTTGTATCAATTCTTAACTAGTATTTTGACATTTATTTAGAATAGGTTCATAGATCAGTACTAGGCTTCCTGCCCTTGTGGGCCATTTTAAGCTTAGTCAGTTACCCCATGTGAGAATCAAATGCTGCACCATTTGTTTGTAAGGTAAATATGCTAATCTTTATGCCAATCTACCTAACAGAGAAGATTTTAACCTTATAGGCCCATTAGGTAGTTACTAGGCATGCAGTCTATGACACCAGTAAGGAGCTCTACTTCCTAATTTTGTCAGACTCTGTCTAATTAAGGCAATTGAAGGCTGAAATAATCAGACCATACACCACAACAAGTATATTGTTAACAACTCCTGGCCTTAATTCTCTGAGCTAACTGCTATATCTAATTTGGAAGAATCAGTTAAACTGTAGATGTTTTGTATTATTTTTGAAGACTGCAAAATTATTGTTCTTAGAATGTATTTTTTGTAATACTTTGATGCTTTTCTCCATGGTCCTCAGCAGAAAATGGGCACCTACCCAGTCAGAATGTCCAGCCAGTAATCAAATATCAA
>NC_056733.1:1649650358-1649670358 GCF_019279795.1 Protopterus annectens
TCGCACGGAGTGCATTCGAACATTTAATAGTAAACCATATATATATATATCTATATAGGACTTTTGATCGAAAGATCAAAAGCCCGAATCCATTACCACCGACCACACTTTAACGAAAGTGCTTTCATCGAAAAAGCACTTTCGTTAAAGTATGTTAAAAAAAACCCCACAAAATCTACTTGAATGCTGCAGGGGGCAAGGCCCCGTTGTGGGGGGCTTTACCCCCACACCCCCCTATTTTAATATTCTCACTCTGAGGTCGCACTACAGTGGGGAAAAGGGAATTTCCCTTACTGCACCATAGTACGACTGGAGCAACAAGCATACTTACGCGAAAGTGCTGCTTCAGTGAACAGCACTTTCACGCAAGTATGCTCACCAAATTGGGATTCAGTGAAAGATGCAATCGAGCATCTGTATATATTTATTTATTATTTTTTTCTTCTACTGCACAAAAACTGCACACATCTATGCATCTTCATTTATTTCTTATTTATGATGTCAACAATAAATGATTTTGGATGATTATCTGACATTAAGATAACATCAGAGCTATGAAGAAATATACTGGTAATAATGCTAAGCAGCTCTGTTTAAGGCTGAATGTTTTAGTCATAATAATGGAAATGGTGGTAATAAACAACTGAAGTGATTACTGACATGATGATTCTGTTTACAAAACATAAATGTCAGTGTGTTTTCCAGAGCCAGATGGTCCACATATACCAATCTTTTGATGAAAAATTCAGTTTGGTCTCAGTAGCTATGAAGAGAGAATGCATGAAGAATAGGAAATGCTAAGTGATTTTCTGTTTCTATCTGTGACTTACCTTGACAGTAAGGGCAGAATAAAAATTACTGAATAACTTGTTTTACTTTTTTATCAGTTATGGTCTCATATCAGTTTCTCCTGACTTATTTTAAAATGATACTAATGAAAGACATGATGCATGAAAATTTTAATTTTACTGTTCAATAAATTATGTCTGTCTAATCTATACTGAGTTTGAAACTTGCATCAAATTTGCACTATAGCTGTCTCCTGTTTTGAATTTGGAAGATAGGGTTGATTTACTATTCAGAAATTTGCTGATACCTGGATTGACTTTTGAGTGATACTTCTTTCCTTACAAAAAGATGAGCTCATAAATTCAGTTAGTTTTCCTCTGCGTAGCAGACTGGTACCTGTCCATCTCTGTTTTGATCTGTCTGCTGCTCACCAAATTATTAAGATATGTAAATCAACTAAAACTACAGAGGCATAATGATTTTATGTTTGTATAGCTCATCGATGGTGATGAAGCACAACTTATTATCTTTTCTGGACAATACGCATGTACTGCTGTTTCTGTGTTACCATTTAGCATGCAATATCATATAAATAATGAAAACCACTGATAAGTGTAAAACTGGTTAATAGTTTGAGGCATTTATGTTAATTCCTTGCTCTACATATTTCTCTAGGCTGATTTTTTTATATCATATTCAACAAGTATTACAATTTCTATTCCCATACCAATTTTCTGGATCAGTTTTTGAATTCTGACACTGCAGTGCAACATAAGAGGTGCTGCATTTCTCATTGTGACATGCTTCAGATGAGAATACTATCCAAAGTCTCAGCTAATTGAGCTTGTAGCAGATAAGGTGGATGTAAAAGATTCCACAGCCATTATCAAAGACTAAAGGATTTTCACAATTTCCCTCACCAAATTTCTTCTAATCAGTAAGAATACAACATTCTCCCCTGACCTTTGAAAAGGATAAATGTGATCAACAAAGCATAAATAAATGTCAGTTTTAGTTGATTATCGGTTTTCCTCTACAGTCCCTTAGTTCTTAGTTGGCTTGGTTAATTTTGACTATCATGACAGCTAACACTAAGTGTGCTGTTATAACAGTCAGTTTCTTACTCGCTAACAGCCTTTACCTTGGAATAATGTACTTATCATTATAACAGAGAGTGAGTCTTTGTCAGTGCTCAGAAACAGTATCACAGCTGCAGTAAAATTGCTGCATTCAAATCAGAACTACCTACCAACCATTCATTCATAATGAATTAAGTTATGAGTTTGTATACTTGTTATTTTTCCACAAATTCATCTGCAAGAATGCCATGCCTAAAATTTCAGTAAATTGTACATATAAAGAAAATACACTCCCCCACCTATGGACAAGAAGCGATAGATTACTTAGCTATAGAAAGGGGTGTAGTTGGGTAAGAAATGAATTAAGATAAGAGAAGCAAAAGGTGGGTTGAGAAAGGAGAAATGATAATCATGTCAATCCTGTCCTAGGCCCACATACAACATAGAAGAAACCTGGTGATTGAATGGTGAGTGGTGAGATAAGTTTGATAACTGTCAGCCAAAGAACAAAGAAATCCCAGAGCCAAGGCTTAACAAACACTGATGTGTAATAAAATATGTAAGCTCTTTTGAATAGAGTTCTTCTTCAGACAAGTTAAAAATGAAACAAGACCAATTTTTAAACACATAGCAATTAAAAACAAACCAGTCATTTTGCTTATAGAAATTACTTATGCAAATCCCTTGACTTTAAAATCGGTCTTAAAGAGACCTTGTCATTAATACCTGGTTTTCTATCAGCACAGAACTTAAAAATCCAATAGAATGCCCTTTCTTCAGTATATATTTTTAAATAGGTTCATAGGTTCATAGGTTAGTACTAACCTATGAACCTATAATCTATGAACCTATGAAGTAAAACGCAGGAAAGAAGTAGTGTTATTTAAATAATTAATGAAATCAACTAGCTGTGACTCATTACCTAGCCAAACCAGAGCCTCATCATCAACAAACCTGTAAAATAAGAGAGAACCACTGTATGAGCTATTAAATACGTAATCTTTTTCCCATCTAGCTTGTACCATGTTGGCATAGCTATTGGCACACAAAGTGCCCATAGTTACGTCAACTTTTTGTAGATAGTAATTTCCCTAAAATATAAAAATATTATTTTCTAATACAACCTCAAGAAAAAGGCATATCAAATCTATCTGTTTGATATCTAAACCACTATGCAGAGTTAGAAAGGGCTTAACCATACTAATGCCTTCTAAATTAGGAATGCAGGTAAACAATAACAACACATCTAAGGTAACTAGCAAGCAGTAATTCAGCTCAACATCATTGTCTTGAACAAACGCATATAGGTCATTTAGGAATTGCTGTGTATAATTGAGCACAGTGATTACATTACTAAGTACCAGACATAATTGCTTATCTATAAAAATAGAAAAAGGTTCGGTTACCCATTTTCTCCCTGAAACTATTGGCCTGAATGGAGGTGAGACTAAATTGTTATGGACTTTGGGAAGGCCCTGAAAGACTGGTATCACAGGATATTCAACCCTCAAATATTGTGAAAACTGCTCAGTAATCAAGAAATTTTCTAAACAATTGTGAATAGTGAAAAAAATCGTGCATTGTACATCCCATATATAATCAAACTCAATTTTGTCATAGAGAGAAACATCATTTAACATCTCATGAATGCAGTTTACATAGTAATCACTGTGAAGCAAAACAGTAGCTTCACCTTTATCTGCTCTCTTTATAATAACACTATCATCTTTCTCTAAAGCCATTAGGGCTGATTTTTCTTCCTTATTTAAATTATAGAACTTACGTCCCTTAGGCTTTTCAGAGCAAGGTGTGGATGTTCCAGAAAATAAATGAAATAAATCCTGTTAACATTTCCTACAGAATACCTCTAAAGTGGAGTCTGTAGGTGGTTGAAACAAGCTCGTTTTTTTTTTTAAACCCATTCACAGTTGAAGAATAAGCAGTATTGTTAAAATGCAACTTTAGAGCTACATTTCTAATAAAGAGTTTTAAACTAGTCAACACTTCACAGAAGTCTGACTTCTCTGCTGACACAAAAGTTAAACCTCTTTCCAATAATGATAGTTCAGTTTGAGACAGTACCTTTTTAGAAAGATTGATAATCAGGGACTCTGCATCATCTTCCACATGTGTTTGAGCATTTTACTTGATATTTTGCTGCCATGCTGACGAGCCCTCTTTCTGCCTATGCTCTGACTCTTTTCCCTTTGTCCTTCCTCCATCTTAATACATTTCATTGGTAAGGGCAATTTTAAATCCCCCAAAACCTGTTGGGAGGATATCGACGAAATACTGAATTTACTGAAATTATTGTCACTGAGCTTATGAATGACGTTTTAAAACCAATAGTTTCTCTGTTTTTTATTTTTTCCTCAACACTCGTGGTAGTGAGATTGGAAATAGACTCCTGTCGTTGTTCATTTTTTTTATGTTTGTAATCTTTGGTTTTGTGCCCAAGAACTTGCTCTGGAATTAAGAATCCACTTTATTGACTTTTCTCAGCATGGAGAATACACAGCTTTGAAACCTAATGACTGTACCAGTATGGGAAGATGAAGGTCAGTGCCCCAGCATTACTACAACTGACAGTTCACAAGGTAATAATGTGAATACACACTTTGAAAATTATGGAAACTTAGAAAAGCAACTTAAACTGCTACAAGGTTTATTCTGGGAGCAAATATTTTTGGAACAGAGTAGAGATAAAAGATTACCAAGGGGGCTGAGACTTAATAAAAAGTTAATGTGGTACAATGTGCATGAAGTGCTAGCACAGGAATGGACTGACATTCTTGAGAAAGCTAGTTTTAAACTAATAGACTTGCTTATTAAACACAACAAAGAAAAAAATACAAGACACCACTAAGTAAATAATTGAGATTCTTGAAGCTGAATGTAAGCAGGGGGCAGATCACAAACTGAAGTTCCAGAATGTGGTAGAGAATGTAAACAATTATCAGAAGCCCATCCAAGAGAGAAAGATTCAAAAAATGAACAAAGATCAGATGGACAAAGATGATTCACACTTCTCACAAAGCATAGATACACAAGGGGAGATGGAAATGGACAGCAGAACTACAGGAGACATTTTAACAGGAGAGCCAGCAACAGAGTAACATAGACACCCAGATGTCACTGAAAATACCAGTAACAATAATTATGATGCTGTAGATGGATTGGGCACTCTAAATTGGCCCTAGGCATGAGTGCATGCCTTCTGTGGAAGGTTGGGTGCCGGGCTGGCAACTCAACAGTGTAAAACTCCACTGCCAATCATGACTGGACAGGTGATCTGCTGTGGCGACCCATAACCGGGAAAAGCTGAAAGAAGAAGAAGAAGATGATGCCAGCAATGACAACAGTAATTACATTTACAATAATATCGACAACAACAATCTGAATGTTCAAGCGGGTAAAGCGGGTGTTATGAACAGGTTTTTTACAACACGAGCACACCCACAGGACCAGACAAATAAATGAGGGACAGAAAAATGGAAGACCGACCAACAGCATCTAGTACCACTGGGACCCCACAGACAGACATGAGAGACCACTGGAATCCTACCCAACCACAATACAACTCCCAGGGCTCATATCCCCAGAGATCAATACACACGAACAGGAATTATCATCACTACAATTGCAGCTACAACCAGAGATACAGCCCACTGAAGTTTCAGAGAGAAGATGTGAACTACCCTCTGAACCCATGGAGAGAGGACCAGAAAAACTGAAGGAGTAAGCAGGGGACAGGGGTGAGAGAGTTAAGGTACCTGGGGAACAACAACTTCTACCCATCAGGACCACAAGCCTGCAGATGGAATCAGCCCCCAGGATCTGGAATCATTCGAATAAACCACTGACAGCACTTGATGAATAAGTACTTAATAGAGGGATCACATTTGTACCTCAGGGAAGGAACGATGAGACACAGATCATCATTGATTTAAAAATGTGTGTGAGATAGTTGAATATGAAACTTGTATTTTATGAGAAACATAACATGGAGGAAGATAAACCTATCAAAGAAAAACTTAAAACAATTAAAAACAGAGTACTTTTTGTTCCCCACTGCATCCCACACTTGCATCCTTCGAGACAAAATGTGAGCTTGACATAAGAAAGGCTCTTAAAAAAACACCAAAAAGGAAGTTTATAATATTTCAAATGATGAAATATTAGCACTTAAGAAGATGAGCAATGGTATAAAGGCTGAGAAGGGTAGGGCATACTTGTTACAAATTCTGACAGTTACATAATGAAAATAGAGAATGTGTTGAACACGTCTGAGTTTTATTCGAAACATTACTTTGAGGAGGTTAAAACTGCATATATAGAATGGAAAGATAAACTAACCACAATGCTTAATGAAGAACTTTTTAGTGAACATTTTTTGAGTATTTGAACACTCTTCACCCTAAGTTAACTTGCTTTTTGGAATTCCCAAACCCCATAAGAATAGGAAAGATCCACCGTACAGACCTATTATTGCCAGTGGAGGTGGTATATCAGAGGCCACTGTCATATACTTAGATTTTATTCTTCAGCCTCTTGCTGAAAATAACAAATCTTTTATTTTAGATTCAATTGATTTTTTAAGAAAAATAAAAGAAGTATATGTGAGTGAAGAAAGCATTTTGTTAATTACTGGAGTTGAATCCCTATGCACTGTGTTACCACACATGTACTGTACTGAAGCAGCTACAAAGGCTTATAGCAGAAATAACAATGCTACCCAAGGGCAAACTAAATGCTTGGGAAAGCTAATAAACTTGGTGTTGAGTTACAACTTTTTTTCAATTTCAATGGCCAGGCTTACAAACAGATGAGGGGTAGCCATGGGTGCGGCTATGGCCCCTAGTCTGGCCCGTGTAGCTTTAGGCAAGTGGAAGGAGGAATTTGACTACAAAGTGAATACTGGACTTTTATGACCAGCTTTACTGACAATGTATTCATAGTATGGCAAGGTGAGAAATCTAAACTCACTGAGTTTATCCCTTACATCAATAACTCCACCTCCTTCCTAAAATTTACCACTTCCATCAGCTCAGTGCAGTTCCTTGATATGACTGTCACTATTGATAAAGACAGTGGAAAATAAATTGGTAACTTATACAGGAAACCAACAAGAGTGAGCTACTTACTTCACAGGGATAGTATGCATCCAGTAAACACTAAGCACGATGTATTACCACAGATTTGACCCCTTTTCTCAAAAATATGAATGATCTTGAAAATGATTTGTTAACCAGAGGATGTGAATCAAACATGCTACATATGATCCTGGATCCCATTAGAGATTCTAACACTAACAATGACCCTATGTGGAACAGGCCTTTTGGTAGAATTATGCAACAAGAACACCCTAACACAAAAGAAGAGAAAAGTAAGGACATTTGCATACTAACTTACACCTGTGATTTCAGTACAATTAAAGCCTTATTAAGGAGAACAGGGCCATACTCACTGACAATCAGCAGCTCGTAAGGGTTTTGAGAGATCACCCTACTTTTGTATATAAAAAGAGTAGAAGCATATGTAGCTATGTGGAAAAGAAAAATAAAGAACACAGGATAAAAATCTGTAGACCACCTAACTGCACTTTCTGTGAATACTTGCTGAAGTGATACTCATTTGAGGGCCCCTATCTTAAAAAAGATGGTGAAATTTTCAGCAGGTGGTAAACGTAGTACTGCAAAAGTTGTATATATGGCCATGTGTAATGACTGCACTGCATTTTATGTGGGTAAGACTATGAATAAACTGAGAAGGAGGATTTCAGGTCATCTTTCTGACAACAGACATAAATGCCAGAGGAATGCCTTACCCAAGGACTTATTAGACAAACCCACCTCCATAGATATCACAAGGGATAAGAAACTAAGAGTAATGCTACTCAACGCCAGAAGTCTAAACCTCAAGATGCACGCACTCAAAACTCGCCTTAGCATGGAGAACATTGATATCTGTGCAGTAACAGAAACCTGGTTCAAGGCTCCCGAGAGCACCCAAGCACTACCAGGTTATACCTCATACCATGCTTTTTGGCCCCAAAACTTGGACCAAACCACAAAAGGAGGGGGAGTATCAATATTCGTCAAAGATAACCACACCTCCAGGTTGGTGGCACAGCACGAAGCATCAGAGACTATCCATGTGCAACTAACAGTGGGTAAAACTGCCTTCCAGCTTATAGCCTACTTCAGACCACCCTCCCAAACCCAGGAACCCCACTTGGCCTTCCTGAGAACACTGAAAAATATGAAGGTCTCTCCAAACACCATTATATTGGGTGACTTCAACTACCCAAACATAGACTGGGAGCATTACTCTAGCTCCAACACCCTAGCCCAAAGGTTCCTAGAATTTATAAACTCAAATGCTATAGAACAACTTGTTACCACTCCCACAAGAGGGGAAAACATACTGGACCTGATCATCACCAACATGGGGACTCTATGCTCCATACCAGAAGTGTATCCCTCACTGGTAAGATCAGACCATAAACTAATCTCACTGGATATTCACATCCCGACCCCAACTTCTGCCCAGAAAACCACAGTGAAAAACTTCTCTAAAGCAAATTTCACACTCCTCAAAACCGAGGTGGAATCCTTCAAAGCCCCCAAGCCTGTGGAAAATACGGCCCAGACCGCAGAATCCTTTATAAACGCATTCTATGAACACCTTCAGGAATGCATGGATCATGCAATCCCAAATAAAACCAAGACCCAATCCTCCAAAGGCAGACGTCCTGTCTGATGGACCCCAGCCATAAACAAACTATACAATAGAAGGAAGAAGCTACTATATGAAAATCCCAAAAAGGGAAGGCATCTCTGATCAGTATTAGCAAAAAACTACGGGCACTCATAAAATCATCTAAGGCCAGCTTTGAGAGAAAAATTGCACAGGACACTAAGGATAATCACAAGGCTTTCTTTCGTTATGTTAGGAACCTGGGTGGGAATTCCCAGATATGCTCAGAATTACTCCAAAATGACAAAAAAATGCATCAAACCCACAGACATTGCCAACATCCTAGCTGACAGGTTCAGGGCAAACTCCCCCCCCCCCTCCCCACCAAAAGAGCAAATATCTATTCCAGCAGAGTGCTACCCCCCCTGACATCTCAGATGCTCAGGTAAGAGCCGCCCTCTCCAAAGCAAAAAACACATCATCAATGTCCTGGGCTGAGTCCTACATGAACTCCAAGAAAAGCTAAACCCAAACATAAAACTACTGTTCAGTCTCAGCCTTACTACAGGATATGTACCCAAAAAGTGGTGTACAGCAACAGTGGTCCCTCTCCACAAAGGTGGTGCCTCAACGGATCCTGGAAACTATCGCCCCATAAGCCTGACTAGCTTGGTCTGCAAAGCTATGGAAAGGATCATCATGGACCTCATAAATAAAGATATTGGGGACCTACAGACACTGGATCCTACCCAGTTCAGCTTTGTTAAGGGCAGATCCTGTCTCTTAAACCTGGTTGATTTCTTTGAAACACTCACCAAGGCCATTGACGAGGGGAAGGTGGTCCACACAGCCTACCTTGACCTCACAAAAGCCTTTGATACAATACCTCACTTGGGCATTATAGATAAGCTCACCAGCTTAAATATAAACCCCTATGTCATTAGATGGGTTGCAAACTGGCTCAAGGACAGAACACACATGGTTAGAATTGCTGGAGCCATGTCAGACTCCAAACCAGTTACAAGTGGCATCCTACAAGGCTCAGTCCTGGGACCTCTCTTGTTCGGTATATATTTCTCGGAGGTATAGGCCAACACGGAAGGACTGTGGCTGACCAAGTTCGCACATGACTGCAAACTGGGCACCATAATCAACTCTCCAGCCGACACAAACATCCTTCAAAAGGGCCTCATAAAAACAGACAACTGGTGCCAGAGCCATGGCCTCAAGCTAAACACCAAAAAGTGTATAGTCATCCCCTTTGGCAAAAACAAAGTGCCCACAAATTACCACATAGGTGGTAATCCATTAAGTACAGAAGAAGTAATTAGGGACCTGGGGACCCAAGTTGATAGCAATCTCTCATTTGACAACCACGTGGCCAAAGTGGTTAGAAAAACATTTTATATAGCCCAACTAATCATGAAGGGATTCACATCTAGATCAGGGGAGGTCATCGTGCCTCTTTACTCATCCCTCATCAGGCCCATAATTGAGTACAATGTCCCTTTTGGGATGTACCTTACCAGATACCTGCAGCAACTGTAAAGACCCCAAAGGTACCTCACCAAGAGGATCAAAGGGCTCAAACAGATGCCATATGCTGCCCAGTTAAAGAAACTCCAGCTCTACTCAGTGGCATACCACCTGCTCAGAGGCGATGTGTGCCTGACGTATAAAGCCATGTCCAACCTGGAATTAATGGACATGCTGCACCTCAGAAAATCCAAATCCCATCGAGCTACGTGCTCAAGAAACTTGAACGTCAGCATTGAAATAAATAGGACATGCTGGAGGGACAGATTCATAACCCAGAGCCTCCCTTCACTCTGGAATAAAATCCCAGTCCAGGTTAGGCAGAGTCCCTCATTGACTCTCTTCAAGAGGAATCTTGATGAGTGGATGGGAGATCGTAGGTTTACCCCAGGTATCACTTCTGTGTCACTGTTAGACAGAGGCACAGTATACTAACCTCGAAAAAGGGCATAGCAAAATTAATTTTAAATGGGTGGCGAAAGCCAAACATACTCTGGCTAGGCTTATAAATGCCCTAGGGCAGATAGCTTAGTATGAACCTATTAGAGCACCCAGACATTTTGGTTTTAAATTTACCATTCTGGATTGTGTGGTGATGGATGAGCTTGAAGGGGGCATCAATGGTGTGTTGGAGAAAAACAATGTATGTTGGCAGTTGAAATTAAATGCATTCAGAAAACCAGGACTTATCTACTATTGCTCTGTTAAGAGTGTGTGGAATTTACATAAGCTGGCATACAATCTGAAAAGCTTTTAGGGAATTTTTTGAGGAATATTTTTATGTTCTAAAAATATAATAAATAATAACAAAAATGATATATAGAATGTGTATAAATACGGGTTCCCTTCGGAATCTTGAAATCCTAAATCATCGTAATTCATATGGTGACTATATGATCAAAGTTTTAGAACTTTGAAATTCTGAATGGAGATCTACATACAGCGCAGAATGGGAGATCTCCCTTTTCCTCGCTGTAGTGGGATCTTGGAGTTGGTAAATTTAAGTAGCATGGGTGTGGGGGAGCACCCCCCTACGTGGGGAGTGCAGGGGGGCTTGCCCCCCTGCACAAACATTGAAAAAGTGCTTTCTTTTGTTATGTTGTATTTATTTCAGAATCTCAATATTCTGAAACATTGATCATATGGTCTCAATCATATGAAATTCAATGTTTTGAAATTCGAGATTCTGAAGTGAATATATATATATATATATCTTTAGTTACTTTATCTCATTTTTGATTAGATTTATTGCATCACATCAGATTTTTTTCATGTCGCCATGACCATGTAGTATTGCTATAATTCCCCCATTTACCATACTGGTGGATGCTCATGCACACACCTGCACACTTATATACATTACTAGTTTACCCCATCTACATTTTTTATATTTTTTGTGTGTTTTTTCTACTTGTCTTCATTGTATAAGCATGGTTTCTGGGCTGTAAACATGAAAACTGTCATGACAGTTTTTTTTTTTTTTTTTTTTTGCAAATCACTGAGATTTTTTATATTTACTAGATATTATTATATATTTATGGTGTTCTAGTTTGATTATGTTTATGGTTATGTAGCTATGTTTTTCTTGATTTTATTCTTGTCACGGATCTGATGAAGGCTTTATTGCATTAGTTAGCTGAACGTGATTTTAGTTAAAACTATTTTTATGTATATGTTATGCTTTTTTTAATGCCGGATCTTGGAATGTGGGTTACAAATAGATAGGCAGTGTTTTCCTTAACTAGGATTTAGTTTGGTCTAATCAGTAGTAGTGTGTGGAGGTGGGTACTTGCAGTTCTAAAATGTACTTTTACAGCCTTGTTTGTATTGTTTGCAATGAATAGACCGGTTTAAAATTTAACAATACATATATTTTCCACACCTACTTCTAAGTATATAAAAGCTGATGTGTTTAACATTGTTAAAATCTTTCAGATTTTTCAGATCTCAGGCTAGAACTCTCTAACCACTTAGACTACTTACAACTTACCACTGCTCACAGACTTGTTTTCCACCCAACAAAATGTCCATCCCTAACAAACATCCTTCCCCTATACATCCCAAATAGAACTCTGAGATCTGAACACCAAAACCTAATTTCTGTGCACAAAGCTAAATGACCTGCTGGCCAGCTTCTCCTCTCTTTCTCACTAGGCAAGAAATGGAATTCACTCCCTCCCACACTAAGAACAATATCAAACCCAGAAAACTTCAAAACCCAGCTTTTCTCATACCTGTCATCCAAATGGAAATGTTCCTGCTTTCACCCTACCTAAATTCTATTAAGGAAATTCCCCAAGGAGTTCTTTTTACTCCCTGGTTCCTAACCTCTCTCTAACTCCCATTACTATTTCTTAGAATGGATTCAAGCTCTCTGTAACTGCTTTAGCAACTCCCACATGATTTCAAATTTGTAAATAATGTAAATAATGTAAATAGCAACTTATTTTTATTGAGTGCATGTAAACTGTTTACCTTACGTACTTTGAATAACTGCAAGTAAAGTGTTTATATACTTCTAATGTAAGGATGTAAGTTCAAATAATCTGTACACTATAACCCTTAGATCTTTCACAGTGAAGTTAGTTGATCATGGTTGCTTTGAATGCTCATATCTGTAAACTGTGTTATATACTGTACCTTTTATACTTATGCACTCTTTACTGTATTGTTTATGGTATATGTTATATACTGTACCTTTTATAACTATATATTCTTTACTATATTGTTTATGGAGCTTATCTCCCCAGGCCTCCACTGAAAACGGGCACTTTTGGGCCTAGTGGACTAACCCGGTAATCAAACTGAAAATAAAATAAAATAAAAAATGTTGTTACTCAGGACCACTTGTCTGTGCCGAATAAAGGCTTGTTGCTTTGGAATTCTACCTAGGTTTCAGGATTTTTGGAAATTATTGTGACTAAGCTCATCAATGAAATTTTAAGACCACTAGTTTCTCTGTTTTTTTAATTTTTTCCTCAACAATCATGGCGGTGAGGTTGGAACTAGACAGATTACTGAGCTTTATTTTTTTATGTATTAGCAAAAAACAAGGCATCAGAGACAGTGGTCTACCAACTTCTGGAAAGTGACTCAGTAAATAGCATGAATAAACTCTATCAGGATTTAAGGCAAAGACAGAAAAATAAAGAATATAGTCAGACTCCCTTCGTAAGGGACCACAACAACAACCTGTTCACCCATCCATAGGACATCAAAGGCAGCTGGAAGGAGTACTTCCAGAAGCTTCTGAATGAAGAAAACCTGACAGAAAGAAGCTCTACTGCCCCAGACGCAACCTACAATGAAACTAGAGGATGAGCCAGCCATAGAAAAGGTAAGAACAACACTAAAGATAATGAAGGCAAGGAATGCAGTAGGCTCAGATGAGGTCATAGCAGATATGATGAAGATGATGAGTGAAATAGGGAAGAAATGTCAACTGTGGGTACTCATACCAGTGTGGAGAAAAAGTTATGTTAGTGCCAGTATAAGTTAATAAAGGGTACATCCATAACTTTGGCCAGTACAGAGGTATCAAATGTCTGTCACACTGTGTAAGAGTTCTTGAGAGGGCAATTGATAAATGAATTCAGAACGTAGTAGAAAGTATGATGGGAGATGAGATTAGGATGCAGCACAACAAATCATTTGTTTGCAGTGAGACAGATAGTTGAGAAGAAGCCTAAGATGAGAAAGTCTAACTAGCCATTTCTAGACTTTTAGAAAGTACATGACAAGGTCTTAAGAAAGCTGATTTGGACAGTCCTGTGGTGGTCTGATGTCTGAAAATCACTGGTAGAATTACTGCAGGCTATGTAAAATGAACCAATGACTCATATGAACAGTGCTCGGTCTCACAGAGGGGATGGAGTGGGTGTGCATCAGGGTCAGCGCTGAGCCCACTTCTGTTCATGCTGTTGATGGACTACATTAGCAAACAGGGTGGAGAGGACAGATCAACACATCTGTTGTATGCAGACAATGTGGCATTACAGCCAGACTCTGAGCAAAAACTTCAACAAAGGCTAGAATAATGGAATGCAAAACTGAAGGCACCTGGGATGAAACTGAATAGAGATAAAATAGTTGAAATGGCAGCAAAAGAGGGAAATCATAAGAAACTGAGAACTGGGATAGAAAGGAAACTAGTGGAACAGGTTAATAGCTTCAAGTATCTGGGAGGAGTGGTTGAGGAGAAAAGTCTGCATGAGGAGGTCTAAGCTGGAATCAGCAGCCAAATAGCACAGAGGTGCATGGGTAATGTATGACAGAAGAATGCCAAAGAAGGTGAAAAGTAAGGTGTACAAAACAATGGTTTAGCCAGTACTTCTGTATAGTATAGTATAGAAATCTGAGCAGTAAAGGCAGAGCACTTCAGGAAGTTAGAGAAGATGCAGCTGAAGTGCTATAATTGCAGAGAAGGTTAAAGAGAACACATCATGGTGGTTTGGGCAGATATGTAGAAAAGGAGGAACAGCAATCTGTTGAATAATTTTGCAGATAGCCTGGATGAAGGCAAGAGTAAGCAAAGGCATCCAGCAAACAGCTGGACAAACTGTGTGAGAGAAGATATGTAACAGGCAAACATGACTGTCAAAGAATGTAAGAGCTTGGAAGTGAATCAAGAGAGATGGTGACAGTTGACATGACACTCTGATTCTGTGTAGAAAAATGAGAAGAAAAGGGTGGTGGTGATGATGAGGTATAATATAACACATATGCCAGTGCATTAAAGCAACAGAGGCTTCTTGTACAAAACTAAGTAAAAATATTTTAGAACTTGGAACTATACTCTTCAAATGGCATGTTTGCTTCCACTGATTTTTTCCAAACAGCCTCAAGCTCAGATAGCAGAGTCATGCAGTTCTTATGAATCTCTTGTAACTAAGATTGAAGAGTTTGAATTAAGTCCCAGGCATAAGTATTTGAGAATATTAGAATAACCTGCTGTGTGGGATACATCACTGGTTGTAGAGAAAGTATCAGTGGATTCCTTAACACCAGTGTACATGTCACTCTAAGTCAATGTGCTTGGACATTTTGTACCATGAGCAGCAGAGCTCCAAAAATATGCAAGATGCCAGCTGAGCCTACACATCAAGCAGCACCTGTTCATGACCAGAACACTAGCTAGTGGCCATGCTGAGGTGCTGATGTGCTCGGGCACATAGTATAATCAACAGATTACTTAACTTCAGTAAGTGAGCATGCGTGGATGACACAAGGCAAGGGCAACTAAAAGTGCAGATTTAAGAGGCAGGGAGTGCTTAACAAGGAAAGGTAATAAATAGATTACTGTATAAAGTCACTAATTATATTTTTTGATAAGTATAGAAGTAATCATGTCCACTCAGAGGCACATGCTTGTGATTTAAAAAAGGAAATTTTGACAAAAGGACACAGCTATAGTGTAACAAAGTGGTGAAGTTTATAAACAATAGGTGAAGGCGAGAGGTGAGGTAACAGTGGCCAATGAAACAAGATACAGTGGGGGACATTGCGTATACTGCAGGTAGCACAGTTATTGAACTTAAATGACATTGGTCTGTATGTTGTGAAAGTAAACAAAGGCAACAATTTGCACAGAAATGAAATTATTTTTGAGCCCACATATACATAGGATCATAGGATCATAGATTAGTACTTGGCTAACTGCTTGTCTAGGCTGTTTTAAGCCTAGCTAATTACCCCACATGAGACTCAAACCCTGTACCTTTTGTCTGTAAGGTAAACACCTTAACCATTATGCCAACCTCCCACCCCCCTGTATTACTCTTGCCTTGTCTTATATATATTAAGGAAACAATAATGAAGTTATAATGACAATGTACACACATGAAAAATGTAGACACATTCTGAAAAATCATCCACACCTGTAAAATCATTCAAATAATAGTAGTAATTATGGAAACAATCAGTAGTGGCAGGAACCTGCATGTTGTGAATGGTAGTAGGTGTGACTGTTCAATACATGCCATGTACTTAAGTACTGTCATCCAGAAGGACCTGGCACATGTACAGAACTGTCACTTTGAACAGCATATAAACAGAAGAGTGCAATGCTATCCATAGTTGCAGATGTCTAAATATAACTGAGGAGAGATGTACATACTTGCAAACCAAGAAAAATGGTCATGTGACATATAGTAACTTTCACATTAATCATGGCAAAACTCCTGTGTAGTAATTCTCTTGACAACTGAAGTTTTTTTGTAGGAATGTCAGTATATGTCTATGCATATGAAGTATGCATTTGTGATAGGAAGTCCACACATTGACAGTTAGCCCATGGAAGACTTAGCCAAAAACTATTTACAAGCTAGCAGTATTATATAATGACATCAGATACATGGGAAATGTTTCACCTGTCATTTCTAAAATATTTGAGTGCAACACACTTTTAGGAGAGCAATCATATTACATGTGTCCTTCCTGCTGCAACTGCAAAAGAATAACATCAAACTAACGTCAGACTATACATCTGAATGCAGTATAACATCATGTTGTACATGACATTTTGCCCTGACAAGAGCCTGGTTGAACACATTAGTAATATCAGTATAACAGAGCACAACCATAACTCACAAACAGGTGCAGCAATAAGTGAACTGTGAAAATGTATATTTCATATGCAACAGCTCTACACTGTCCTATAACATTTGTTGTTATTCTACATACATAGGACACTAACTCCATTGCATGGGCATTGGAAGAGCCAATCTGTCATAGGCTAATCCTAGTAAGTTTTGACAAAGAATAACAAACGACAATAACTATCTCTTAACATTTATTATTTAATGAGCTTTATGCTAAATGGCATGCACCTAATGCATCATAATAGTGGGCATGCTCACAAAGAAGAACAGCAATGAACGCATTAACATCAGTTACCCATCAAGTAACCACAAGAAAGTATCATAACATAGGTCCAATCACACCTTCTGACCACCTTACCACATGAAAACATTAGGGATAAGGATAACTGTTAAGAATGTTGGATCCTGGCCACAGTTAATGTAACAAAATTTAGCAAAAATAAATAACCTCCTCTTTGCAAAGGAAAAAAAAACAGTCCGGTTAAAGGTTAAAGAAAATCTTTATTCAGTGATGGACAAGCCTTCTAGTCTCAGACAGCTGCTGGATCTGAACAGCTGTCCCCAACCCAGAGAGCTGTATATTAACTGCACTTGCTTCAGGCAAAGTCTTGCAACAAGAGTGCAACAAAACTTATTTGAAGGCATGATAGTATCATTGTATTGCAAGGCATATGTAAGGTTTAACATTGAGTAAAAGAGTATTGTGAGTTCTCTTGCTCTGTCAATATCCTACACGAGTGAACATGTACATACCACATGTGTTGGATACTCCAGTCATACATGAGAATGTAGTAAATAACACACACACATTATTTAGAGAATGCCAAATTCAAACATTTGCTGACCTAAGTCTACAAGCTAGGGGGCATTTCTATCTAGCTCTGGCACTATAGAAAAGTCTTACTACAAGGCAGAGATATTGCACATTTTATAGGATAGCCTCATCAATGTTTAGCAAAGAAGATGGTTGGTTTAAAAGTAGTAGGAGACCCCTATCTGGGTGTAAATCTACACAACAGATCTGTGGGTGAAGCAATTCCTCCCTTGATCTAGATTCAGACTCACTGATATAAGTAATTCAAGGGTGTATGTATTTGAACACCTACCTATCTAAGTAGAAATGCTAGAGTACATTGCACTAACGACAAGCACAACAAGAAAAGTCTGACTGCATGTATGAGACACTATATACTTGAAAGATGACATACACACTGTGTTGCAGAGCAGATAGTGTGCTTCACAAGTTTTGGTGAAAAGGAATGCATCTTAACATGGAGGCAAAACAGCAGTGTGTTGAACGCAAGTAGTTGCATACTGCTTAGATAACTCATATATTATTTCATTTTTAGACATTTTTGTAGTGTGAGTGGTATCTACCTGTTCCACATTATGGTATATTGATCATGTATATGAATGATAATCACAGTTGTCAAGCAATGGAGTGATAACAAAACACTATTGACTGATCAGCTTAGGATCATTGTATGCAAATCTTCATCAGCTAGTGTGTCATTGTAAATATATCATAATGTGTGTACAATGTGCAATCTAAATGAAAAACATACAAATAACGCATATGAAAGTGCACTACTTATATCACTCGCAAAAATGAGCTGAAGGATCCCATACCAGTGTGCATCACTTGCAAATATAATGAGTTGGAGTGCAAATGTAATTTTGAGTATGTAGTGGTTAAACTGCATCACAGTATACTCATGCATCTTGAATACAACAAGCCACCAAAAAAAGACACAAATGCCAGGGTTCAGTCTTGGGGCCTCTGTTATTTGGGATATACTTTTCTGAGGTACAGGCCAAATCCAGTGGGCTATCACTGACCAAGTCTGGAGATGACTGTAAGTTGGAGGCTGTCATCAATTCCCCTAGTATTCTGGACATCCTCCAAGAGAGTCAAACCCAAACAAATGACTGGTGCCAGAAACATGGCCTCAAGCTGAATACAAAAAATGCATCATCATCCCCTTTGGGTCGAGAGATGTCCCTACAAATTATCACATGAATAATAATGTTCTAAGCACTTAGTCAATCGTGAGGGATTTGGGCACCCAGATTAATAGCACCCTGACTTTTGACCACAATGTTGCTTCCATTGTATGGAAAGCTTTCTACATGGCCCACCTCATAAGTAAGGGTATCTCATCCAGGGACAAGGAGGTCATAACATCACTGCATTCTTCCCTTATCAGGTCCATTATTGAGAACAATGCCCCATTCGGCATGTACCTCTCAAAGCGCATGCAGCAGCTGGAGAGACCACAGAGGTTCCTCACCAGGAGAATCCAGGGCCTCAAAAATCTACCATACACAGATAGGCTAAAAGCCCTATGCCTCTACTCTGTTTCATACAGACTCCTCAGAGGTGACATCTGTCTGGCATACAAGGTGATCTTGGACCCCGCCTCGATGGGACTGCTGCATATTCACAAGTCAAGCTCCACTCGAGTAATCCACACATGCGGCCTCAACCTGGTCTGTGACATCAATAGGACTTGCTGGCAGGACAGATTTGTGTCCCAGAGACAACTCCAGCTATGGAATAAACCCCCTCTCCACATCAAGCAGAGTACCTCTTTACCCCTTTTTAAGCTCAATCTGGATAACTGGATGGGAAATAGAAAATACATCCCTTGGATTCCACCTGTGCCCCTGCTGGATAGGGGCATCTGGTGCTGATTTGTCTATGCATGGGCTAAACTCTTGGCTAGGCTTATAAAGACCTCAGGGCCGATAGCCTAGTAAATTCCTATGATCCTATGAAATGATGCAAGCCATTGACATTACTATTTTTGGTCCAAATAACTTCCTGAAATGCACCGTTGAAAGCTCATTTTTGCAAATGATGGTAAAGTATTAGTGCATGCATATTTTATTTCCTGAGGTTTTGATCTTAGAGTCAGTGGTCTAAGGTGTTCCATGGCAAGCTTTGCACAAATAAGGAGCACAGATATTTAGTCAGTTCTGATTCTGAGTCATTTCAGAATAGAGGTATGTCATCTTAATTTTTACTATATCATGATGTATATGTATCATGTTATTGCAGTAAAGCATTTATTATATGGGTAGTACAAAGCCATACTTACACTGCTCTCATATATGCTGACTGTCCACATGTGTAAAACATGTTTTAAGGTTTCTTATGCAATTGTATTTGTTTCTGTCACATCATTCAATAATAAAGAAACAACATGATAACATGCATCTATGTGTCAGACTTCATATATTTCAGAAAATGCAGGATAATGCCAAACATGTATTCCTACCAACCTCAAGTGTATAA
>NC_056733.1:1649672858-1649850121 GCF_019279795.1 Protopterus annectens
GTGTGCGTGTGTGTGTGTGTGCGTGTGTGTGCGTGTGTATGCGTGTGTGTGTGTGTGAGGAAATGAGGTAAGGGTAGGGAGGGGTTTAAGACCTTTAGGCAAGTATAGCTGGGTAAGGAATCACATTTTGGCATGAACTTGCTACCCACCCTCCCTCCCCATTTTGAATAAATAGTGGGAAATGTGGTTATTTTCTCAGTCTGGGTAGGGTGGGGAAGACGGATGGGCTTGCCTTCTTCTGTTCCCCCTCTGGTGTTGGATGTTCATTTCAATGAGTTGGGGAAAGGCAAGTGAGCAGCTGGACACTGCTTGATAAATAAAATGAGCGAGCGGAGGTAAGGACGCTGCTTATTTGGTTGAAGGTTTAATTCAATAAGTGGCAAATGAAGTGAGTGGTGGGAAGCTACTTCATAAGTAAAGTAAGCAAGTGGAGGTATGGACGCTGCTTACTAGGTCAGGATGAGTGAGGTCACGCTGTCCTGCTTAATTTTACATGGATGTTTATGTTGTGATTAAAATCAATTTAAGTATGTTTCAGTTGTAATAAATACTGGTTATCAAAGTTATGTTTATGGAACTTTAATAAAGGTCATAAAACGTAATTTGGTGTGATGT
Organism: Protopterus annectens; assembly: GCF_019279795.1. Taxonomy (NCBI): domain Eukaryota; kingdom Metazoa; phylum Chordata; order Ceratodontiformes; family Protopteridae; genus Protopterus; species Protopterus annectens. The sequence goes on from NC_056733.1 coordinate 1,649,673,474, forward strand.
GTTTATTGAAGGGGACTGGGACAAATAAACTTTATTAGAAACATTTTTCCTCAAAAACAAGAAATAAGTGCTCCAATATAATAATATTGCGATGCAAATGATAAATTAATGAAATTGCAAATAAAAAAAATATTTAAACTATATACACTATATACAAAGGCCTAATATCAAGGAAATAACATAATAGCTTAAATTTTCATTAGAAAGTTTTCCATTTTCCTTGTTTTCAGAAACTTAAATATTAGAGCCAGAACTCATTTGAAAATAGTCAATAAGAGATATCACTTTGTCCAAGGATTATTTGTGAATGGAATGGGACACATTCTTTGTTCTTTGACTTTAGTCTCTTTGAGTGCCATTGCTTTTAAGAAGGCTAGAAAGTCTTCAAAAGAAGGTGATGTAGATCTTCTCTATTTCATAGTGATACATTTCATTGCAAGTATTGACCATAGGATACACAACATGACATTTTTCAAATACCCGATCTACATGAAATAAGATAATCTCTCAGTTAATGAGAAAGTGTCAATAAATAAAGTTTTTAAGAAATCATCTATCTTATACCAGTACAAGCTTAAAGAGGAACAATCAAAAATTCATGTATCCAATCAGCTTTACATTCTTGTTGACTTATCTAACTTAGTGTATTGTTATTTCCATTTATTTCAGCTATTTTATTTGGAGTTAAAAAGGCTCTGTGTAAAAACTTATATCTCTATATATTCCAGTAATGAGACCAAAAAGTATTCCTAACAGAAGATAACATTAGGAATCCATTCTGAGAGGTAAAGTTGGAGATATGACCTAAAGTAATGTGATCTCAGAATTTAAGTTTAAAGTTATTTTATATTCAATAAATAGTTTATAAAATTTGAAATTAAATTATCAGTCCTTGAGATATTATATATAATTTCATACAAAATAAATCAGTGTGGGGTTATCTTTAAATTGAGAATGAGAAACATAGCTCATGCATATGAATGTTCATATTTTGTAATAATAACCAATCCTAAGGATTCAAATTAAATTCTGAAATAAGTTGTTTTACCTCCTTAGCTTTCAGATTTTTAAAAGAATGGTGCCGACATGTAAAGTTCTTGGTTTCCCAAATGGCTAGTGTGCAACTGTTTTATTGAAATGGAAAGAAGTTTTTTATAATGCTAAAAGGGATTTTAGTTTTGAGCCAGATTTTAACATCTGTATTAGAGAGAATTATGTTTCTAAAATAATTTTGTATAGAATTAAAATAGAGTGAGTCTGCAGGAGAATGGATTTATACTGGAATGAATTACAAAGATAATGCCAAAAGAAGTTATCTAAATTAGTTGAATAGTGATTGCATAATATATTATTGTTGTTATTGAAAAGGGTTGAATGTAAATTTTTCCAACTGGAGTTGTAATTAAGATCAATTCAGTTTAATATCATTTTAAAATTCAAAGCTTTAATATACGTATTAATGTCAGGAAAGTTGATGCCTCCTTGAGTTCAGTATCTTAGATGCTGAGTAAATGCTATTCTAGGTTTATTGGGACACCAAAAAAATGAATAATCATTTATTTCACTAGTGCGTTGCTTAGTTGGCAAGAAGACAAATCTTGTATTTTATAAAATTTAAACAAAATAATCATCTTTATTAATTGAAGTCTATTTTCAAATTAAATAATAATCTTATTCCATTTAGATCTAAGATTTTTATTATATTTATGATGTTATTATAATTAGCAAATATTATTTTATTTTATGGCTGATGATAATATGATACCTAAATATTCAAATGAAGACCTGACTACCAATATATTTTTAAGTATTTTTGTTTTTTGTCTTTTTTTTATTTCTATGGAATTAGATTTTCAGTAGTTAAAGTTTAGACCAGAAATGGATTGAAATAATTCTATAACAGTTTCCATTCCAAGAAAGGTTGATCTTTAATTTAAAAATGTCAACAAAATATCATCTGCAAATAAAATGATTTTAGAAGTTAATTATTAGAAATGTCGATACCACTAATGTTTGAATTATTTCAAATTAGGATAGCAAAAATTTCAATAGCTAAAATTAATAAAATAGGAGAAAGTGGACAACCTGGTTTGGTGCCTTTAGACAACAGAATATATTCTGAAATAAAATGACCAGTTTTAACTTATACAACATTATTTTTTGTAAATATTCTTTAGAAGTGAAATATGTTTTAGGAAAATCAAATAAGTGTAAGATATTAAATAAATAGTTCTAGTTTAGAGAGTCAATGGCTTTTTCAATATCAAGACTAATTAAAAAAAGTGTCTTTTTTTTGTTTTGTTCAAATGATCTATACGTGCTAAAATGTATCTAGAATTATCATGTGTATGTCTTTGATATAAGAAACCTGTTTGGTCAAGATTTATTACTTGGGTTATATGTTCTTATATTCTATCTGAAATGAAAGACATAAAAATCTTATAATTATTATCTAAAACTGAGGTAGGTCTATAAGAAAAGCAGAGTTGTGAATTTTTATTTTCTTCTAATATCGTGGCAATTAGAGAATATGTCCAAGAGGGTGGAATCTTTTCTTGAGATTGAATTTCAATAATTGTTTTATGGAAAAAAGGATATAATATTGGGAGGAAGGAGTTTATAGATTTCTATTATTATCCCACCCATTCTTGGAGCTTTGTTGGGTTTTGTTTTTTTTATTTTATCTACAATTTCTTTGTAGTAAATGCATTTATGCAAATCATCTTTTAAATTTGGCAGAATTTTCTAATGTTAATGTTACAAAGATTTAATATTGAAGTTATAGTTTTAGAGTTACTATTTCAATTCTGAGATGAATAATGAAATCTAAATGCATCAAGAACTTCCCCAATGTCTGTGATATTTTTTTATTTCCTTCATGTTTAATTTCCAAGGTATTATTCAATTTTGATTACATCTTAACTCTTTTACAGAGATTATGCATATGCTAGCTAAATTTGATGTATGTGTTAAGATATCAAAATATTTTTATTTAAAGTTTCCATTTCTTTTATATTAGATTTATTGTGTTTACAATTCTTTGGTTTAGCCTCAAGAAGTTGATTCTGAATGTTTTGTAGTTCTGAGTCTCACTCCTTAATTTTGTTTTTATAAGTGGTACAGCGGTAGCATTGTTGCCTCACAACAAGAGGTTCTTCTGTTCGATTCATGACTGGAGTGCCTTCTGTGTGGAGTCTGCATGTCCTCCCCATGGTCGAATGGCCTCTGAAAGACATGCGTGAATGGGCGTGCCTTTGCTGAAGGTTGGTCATCGGGCTGGCAACTTGGCACCATAAAAAATCTACTGCCAATCATTATTGCACCGGAGTTCCGCTGGGGCGACCCCTAACCAGGAAAAGCTGAAAAGACAAACAACAACAACAGCAACAAACAACAACCAAGTTAAAGTTTTTTCCATAAATGTAGGCTTTTAAATTGTCCCAAATCATAAGTATATTGATGTTAAATGTATTATTGGATTAAAAAAAAAAACGTAGTTCAAGGATCAACCAATGTTTAAATTCCTTGAGTTTAGTTATGTAAGCAGGAATTCTGGTCAAGAAAAATAATCTTTTAAAGTTAGTTTGAATTTTTAGAATAACAGCATCATGGTCAGAGTTAGGACTAGAAATGATGTTAAAAGCGTTCCTTCATATTGAATGTGTCCTTTAAATTAAACAATTCTATCCATGTTATAAGTATTTTCACAGTTGAGGTCAGTTTTATCCTTTTCTCATTAGTGGTGTCCAAATCTTGCAATATACAATATAAATCTCCACCTACAATTAAATTGCCTTTTCTGGTTATCAAGTATAATGTCTAGATGTGTTTTGTCCACACTCTGACCCATACCTGGAAACCAATAAAGATTTACTAGTGTCCATAGCCTATTATTATATTTAAAGACTATAAAGGTAAGAAAGACATTCTTGATCTTTGTATTTATATATAGTTTAAGGAACGTCTGTATTCTTCTTCCATAGCATCATAACTCCCTTTTTTTTAACTTTAAAATAAGATTGAGCTAAATTTGTATAGTTACCTGAATTATAATGTCCTCCTCTGTATGTTTGATATGAGTTTCTCAAAGTAAAATCACTTGAACCTTGTTCATATTTAAATAATGTAGCGGGTTTATCTTTTCCTTGGATCATTTAAGTCATTACTATTTAAAGATAATATATTTAAATCCATCTATGCAATAAATTGGATATTTTAAATCTTCATTAGGTCTAATAACAAAAACATAATTTGACATAGTAAGTTATAAATATCTCTTATAGTTGTGAAGCTTAAAAATTAAGCCAAAAAATGCAAAAATAAGATATATAATGAAACTGAAGATAATATAAGTTAATTACATACATGGAATTATCAAAATGTCCAACGGACAAAAAAGACCTATCAAACTATCCATTACTGCCCTACCAATTTATAAGCTGAAGCCTGAGCTCTGCAGAAGAAGTAAAGTTAAAATGATGGAGACATTATAAATATGTTTTAATATATATATATATATATATATATATATATATATATATATATATATATATATATAAACAGAACATATTAAATAAATAAATGAGCATTAAATATATACAGTGTATGACATGTAATAACCACATCATTTCTCTATAATTATTATCATCATCATCATCATCATCATCATCATCACTTAGGTCTCTCACCCTTTAACATATTTCAACAATGAAAACACATACATGTAAAATGCAGGTTTATAATCAATAACATTTTCTATGGTGTTATCATAAGTAAACAATATATTAAAAGATTTTTGCTCTATTACCAGATGAAGATAAATTATTCCAAGTTATAAAATAAGTATACAAGCTTTTTAATTTGGTGAACAAAAGAAAAAGGAACCAAATTCCTCCATTACAGAAGTTAACGATATTTTTTTATCATTTTATATTTTTTCTCTTTCATTATTCCATCAACCTTCTATTCTCATCTCCCCATCAGAAACAAAATCTGTGAGTCATTCTGCAACATACTATAAAAAAAAAAAAAAAAAAGAAAAAGGTCATGACCATCACCAATTCGGTTTTCTTGCTAACTGCACCAAAGCTTATATACTCAGGCATGTCAGAACCAAACACCAATATAACCATTAGAACCATTGAGCTACAAGAAGACAGACCAAATGACAGAAGATAAAATTCATAGACCGAGTGCATGCAAAGACAACCGCCATTCGTCTAACAGGTAAAATTCAAGATTGATGAAATTTCAGTATTAAATTTCATATTTCTTGAAACAATTACAAAAAGAAGAAAGAAAAGAAAAGAAAACAGGAAAAAACATCTAATAATTTACTAATATGTGCACTATCAGCCGATAAAGAGCAGAGATAATTTGTGACAGTTGTGGCAGACAGTCCATTCCGCAAATCTCTAGCTAAACTTTTAAATAGTGCCACTGCTCTGTTTTCATAACAAGTATATAGGATGGCAAGTGAGTCAAAGCTTTGAACTTATATGATTTGACAAGAAGATTTAATAGGAGTCAGTTGGATATATGAATCTCATAGGAAGCCCACACAGTTTGTAATGAGGAATTGATTTAACAGAAGTGTCAATGACTTACTGTAATAGCAAAAGTGCAGAATTATATATCACAAAGGTTAAAGGGATTAGAGAGAATGTATACTACATAGCAGACTCACTCATCTTGAAATGAGGCAAAGAAGAGCAAAATACAAGGTAGGAATTGCATCTAAAAAGGTTTGTTATAGTTATTTGTTGACAAAATAAGTAAACATTCATCAAAGAGTCTATGTCTCAAGTCTTCATATCACAAATTCAATCCATTCAGTACATACAGTAGGCACACATCACCCAATCAATGCCCCAAACAGATCAGCCATAAGGGAAAACGAATGCACCTTTCCAGTATGACCAGTGTATAGGAAAAACACTAAAGAAAAACATTAAGAAAATGAACAGTCTATTACATATTTTGATATTATATGTTATAAAGACCAAGGGCAGGGTTTAATAAATCTATTTTAAGCTGGAAAGAAATGTGAACCAGTCAAAAAATAACAGAACAAAGTAATTAAGTGAAGCAAGTCTAGGTTATAGTCTAAATAATCTTAATAAAATACTTTTTAAAATATGTGAAGAGAGAGATGTTTGACTGATTTAGAGAAACTAAAATATCTGAGATTAAAAATGAATATCACCAGACAATGTTACATGTTCAAATATCCCATATCACCTAGAACAAACGTAGTTATTAATTACAGTAGAAGTATCCATTCAAAAAAAAAAACAATTATTTTGAGGGTGATACTTTTAAAGCTTTGTTGGTACTAGTTACAACTGGATCAGTTTTTGTTTCTTTTTCTCCATATTTGTCCATGGGGTTTTATCTAAAGTTCTCTTCAAAGTAGGAGATGACCAGTCCATGTCTTTTGTTGCAGGTATAAGATTATTTCTGACAAACGCTGGAAAGAGAATCTGAGATTTGATACCATTTTGTCAAAGAATTTTCACAAGGTGCCTGCAACTCTTTCTCGGATCTATTGTTTTAGCAGAACAACCATTATCAAATCTTATTGCATTTTGTTTATGTTTCAAGGGGGCTTTCCTCCATGCTGTTTTAAGTATTAATTCTTTGTGTATGTAAGACAGGAATTTTACAACAATAGAGATTGGAGGTGAAGTTGAAGAAGAAGGAATAGGTTTGCCATAACTCTATGAGCTCTTTCAATGACATATGACAAACCTTTCTGTAGATTTAATGTTTTCAGGAATCCAAGTATTTAGAAAAGAAATTAAGTCCTCACCTTCATTTTTTTCAGGAAGACTAAAAATTCCTATGCTACATCTCCTTTCTCTATTTTCCATATCATCTATTTTGTTTAGAAGCCAGTTATTTTGTTTTAGTAAAAAAAACAGTTGGTGATTATTCTTCCTTTGGTCTGCCATCCATGTCATTGAAAGCAGTTTCCATATCCAGGATTTGTGTTTGTTGTTGTAACATTTCTTTGAAGACTTCAGTTTGTCTGAGGCAGTTTTCTTTCACATTTTCTGAAAGAAGTTCTGCTGGAATCCATCCATTTTCAGTGATAATTCCTGAAGAGTAGATGCTACTAGTTATTGTATCCTTTCTGATTGAAGAGTCAGCATGAATGTGTTTAGAATTGCTCATTTTTATTCAAAAGTACAATCTCTAAGTAAGAATGACAGGAAAATTCTTGTGAAACCTTTTGAAAATCAGAAAATAAATTGTACTAATTTTTATCTATTAGCCTGCATAAAATTATTTCAATTAATTAATTATTTTCCTGTATTTAAGACTAATTCTACAAATCTCTAAAACAAGTGCTGTCTTCACTTAGCCATCTTGGCTCCACCCCTCACCTCATCAATCTTTGTTGACTAGATATCTTGTAATCATATCTGGGAATGTATGAGCAAGGTTGGTATAATTGTGAGCCCACAAAAAAGGACCAAGCAGGGTACTTCTGTTGGAATAATATATGTATTCATACTTTAACAGGTCAAAATTTGATGAGAGATGATAATGCTCATATTTTGACCCTGATGCTGGATTTAAACACCTGCTAATCTCATGAACAGTTTACCACAAAGGAATACAAATGTTATGTGCTAAAACACAAACATTTGAATGGCAATGAAAACAGTATGAAGCAACGGAGTACATTTGCAGCACATTGCGTAACAGTAATGACATTTGAAGCATCTCATATGATATGCATTCAACCTTGCAGCCTGTTCATCATATTATAATATATGTATCCTTATAGTGATATCAGTCTGTCTTTCCACAGTTCAGCGAGGCTAAGCACAGTAGTATGAGGGGCAGCAGATAATGTGACTGAAGGCAAGCACTCACAAGCTTTGGCCATAAGATGGAAACTGTTTTCTACCATCATTTACCATGGGAGTTCAGTGCCAAGTAATGTGCAAATGCTGAATTGAAAAACACTCACAACCTATGTGAAAACTTAAATAACAGTTATGCATGCAAAAGTATCAGCCTTTCTTACCAATGTACTGGCTATTTTCTATGAGCATCAGACATAGTCAACCCCAGACAGAAAACTTTTATCAGCAGAATTAACCAAGGAAAGTGATGAATCTGTAGAGAAGAGATAAATTACTGCCTTTAGGTGCAAGTATTGTACGTCAGTAAGATAAAACATGGACTCAACCATACAGGAATGTCAGAGGTAAATTATGAGTTATATGTGCAACATAAAATATAAAAACAATTAAGCTATTAAAGGTAATACAATGGTTTTCCCAGCACATCATAGGTGGATTTAGAGGGGGTGCTATAGCTCTCCATTAGTGCTTATGTTAAGAGGCAATCAGCCAACAAATCATAAATTAGATTTGAATCAGAATAGGCAGACAAGGTATTTTATCAAATACAGACAGAGGCGTGTATACTATGATATTGCCCTGGTTAAAAGGCAGAAGATGGTTTGTTTTTGGCGTTGGTTTTGGCTTAGTTCTGCAACCAACAGCAGTCTCTTTGCAGTCATTTACATGTTTGTACAGGATTTCTGAGAACAATTCTGCATAGACTGTTATGAGCTCAGGGTTAAGTGGGGCACTGAATTTTGACAAACTGTTGTTTAATATGATATAGTTTGCTTTAGAATAGTTCCTAACTATAAGAGTTTTTTTTTAGTTTTCCATGTTAAATCTTATTTTGAAGGAGACAGCTTTGTGATTTGACCTCACCAGTGAGGATGCAACATAGAGGAGGGGAAGCGTTGCAGCACTCTTCCTTATTGGTGAGGACTAAGTCCAGTATGTTTGAACCTCTAATTAGAGTGCACAGTAACTGATCACAAGCATTTGTGTTACTAAAGTCCAGGAAACATTATGTCTACAAGTTGGAGGCAGTATATCTTTCCCAGTCTATAGAGGGGTAATTTAAGCCTCCCATGTCTGCAGTGTTTGGTTGGATGGAGAATGCCTCTGGTAGAGCTAGACAGGAGTTATGGTGACCCCTAGCTGCTTAGAAATGGTAACGAGCTATGTCTAGTATGATTTGCATGTTGATGAACTGCAGGGTATCATCCTGTTTAACCTACCTTGAGGTGCTATTTGTTGCAAATATAGATAGAGACACATCCATCTTTATTCACTGTCTGTGTGGCTGATACTATAAATGTGTAGAAGGCACTATAGTTTTCCAATGCCAAAGTACTTTCTGTGGCTTTAAACCATGTCTGTGCAATGGCACAGATGTCTATATTTTGCAGAGTGAGGAGAGCTTGTAGGCTGTGGAGTTTCTTGTTAAGGATTCTAACACTGAGCAGTGACTCCTTTCAATTCCATTTTTTTTGCTATATCAATAGGTTTGTCACTTTGGCATTGCCTAAAAAAGACTCTAAGGGAGTAAATAAAGTTGTAGCCAAAGCAAAGTGGTCTATTGACCATGTCCTACATGGCTGATAGATATCAAAACCCCTGAAGAGACACCAGAAACTAGGCCAGTTGTTAAAGCCAATCATTTTTTGTTCATACTGTGGCATCATCCTTGGTGAAGGTACAGCACTGCTCAAGTTAATGGCCATGCCTGTCTGAGGCATATATTCATAAAGGTCCATAATTATCTTTTCATCTTACATCCAGAGATGCATGCCTCAGATCATTTGCACACACATGGACTATGTTAGAATTGTACTGGTACCTGTGGTGCAAAGACTTGAATCTGTGTGTAAGATGGTGGATCTTGGCTCCAGATAACAACTGACCATAATCTTCTTGTCCCATCTGGTGAGTGGGGCATCTGAGTATCATACAATGGAGCCTCCTATGACTAGAGTCCCAGGTAAACTATTTGCTTGCCTTATCAGCTTTGTTTCAAGAGTCCATTGGGTCTAGACTTATGTATGGTGTTTGGTGCTGCTTTTGATGTGTGCTTTATAGATTGTTGAGGACAGGCATTGCTGTTTGCAGGCTTAGGAGGTTGTTGAGGTTTGGTGAGATTGCTTTTTAGTGTCATAGCATAGGATAGTCTATGTGTGTGGTGGAAACTATGTGTGCTGGATGCAGTGTGTAATCTTCTTGACAACCTTGTTTGTAAGTGATATTTTTGCCTCCAGGTAAGTTGCTTATATACATCTCTTTCATACAGTGTTGGTTTCTTTAAATATCAAAAGGCTGTCTGTGTACATTAGACAACTAACAACAAATTGTTTGGTACATTAGACAACTGCTACATTATCTCAGAATGCCCTTGTCAACCAAGCTGGCTATGGAGACATTTGGAAATTGTAAACACATGTTGTCTGGACCTGTATTAGGGTGGACTGCAGGGTTTAATGACTATGTTTTATAAAGGTCTCCTGGAGTGGTCTCTAGGGTTAGGGACAAGAGTTGAACAGCTCTAGGATATAGTAATAGTACTAGGCTGTAGTATTAGTGCTGCTGTATGATGCACAAGCTAGCTGTACTGAACTTAACACTGAGTAATTTTTCACTAAATTACAGGTTATAGTCATGTAAACTTAATTGTGCAGGTGGTTGCATCTGCTCAGGGCCCTGCCAAGCTCCACTGCACATTGCGCAGCTCTGTGCTAATGTGCCTAATTTATAGAAACAGAAGTGAAGGTGAAATCTAACTACTGAGCCTTCTGGACAATAAAATGACTGCAGTCTGAGGTCCTATGGAGTGATTCCCAGCTGATATAAGACAGGTAAACACATTCTTCCACAAGAATGAAGACCTTTGTTCTCTTAATGTATAAGCACAGCAAAAAAGACCCTCAAGTGCAATGCAACAACAAACAAATGATTCCGTAACTTAATCACCCCTCTACAAGGTGATTACAAGACTAAACAGTTCAAGTACCAAATATAAAGGAGAATATGTGATGTGTAGCAAAAATGCAGTATAAAATACTCAGAAAATTGCAAAATACAAGCAGCCATCAGTTAAACAGTGAAAAAGAAATTCAATAATACAGTTTGAGAACTTACTGCTACTCATACCTTGACTTCCTCTAGGATACGTTCTCCGTGATTTCCACAGGACCTCAGGTAAGGGGACAGATTTTGACTATCTGGTGTAGGGTATCCCCATCCACCCTGTAGCACTGCATTATTTTTATCTCATGTAGTCTGTGGCATGTTAAATGTGGTCTTAACATTTTCGGCCTTCTAGGATGAGATCTGGTAGCAGTAGCAAATTGTATTAAAGTTTGCTGCACATACAGATTAAGAATATCAACAGAATCCCATGAGATTTTTTTTTTTAAATGTCTTAGTGGTTGTATTTCAAAGTATATTGGAAGTGAGGGCTAAAGAGAGTGAGGCATGTAAACATGGGTCTTTTAGGTTTCTGAATTTCTCCACCATGCTAATTTGCTTCATTAGCATGTAATTCACCTACTTATTCCTTCATTAGCATATGCTGCTGCTTACCTTTGTTTTGTAGCTGGGTTCAATAGGTAGAGCTATTTAATGAATACCAAAGAGTGTGCTTGTCATGCAAATGGGCTTAGCCTGAATTGTAGTCATGAATCTTAGCGCTAGTCTGTAAAATACTACCTGAATTTGTAAACATATCAATGTATGTTGCTGAACAAACAATTCTGTTTGGAAGGTGTCATACAGTGAAGTAAGGTCATGCACAATGGCAAAATTCATGAAGTCTGCAGTTTCTGACCAATTTTTTTCTATGACAGTTAAGGTTAAAAGAAAAAGCTGATGAAGCTGAAGTCTCCATTTTTATGACATTTCGTCAGATGTTACTAAGATACAAATAGCATTGTTATTATTAAGAAAATGATTATTGAGAAAAATATGTGATCTTATTTTATAATTCCAGCATGCCTGAAAGTTTCGCAGAGGACTCATTCCTAATATTCGACACCCTGTGAAGTAATAGAGGCCATTTGCTGATTCCTTTTCTTGCACATCCTGGAATGTGTGCTAGCTTGTTAATACCTATATAGTGTGGAATGTTACATCTCTAGCAGCCTAGACACATCCCTGCACTCCAGGGTATTTTATGAAAAATCAACTTTGAAAGCATAAGATAAATGAAATATTTTGTGAACAATAAAAGCTATTAAAACTGTACAAGCAATGTTATCAGTGCAGAATATTCTTGACTGTGATAATAGTGCAATCATAATCTTTCTATAAATACCACAATATACCATACACAAACCTAGGATTATATTTTTTGCTAAACTTGCACAAACAAATTACCATATCTAGGAAAGTGCATAACTTAGACATATATTGTTCAAATACTTTTGTTAACCATGCATAAGTTTCACTATAAAATAAATTCCCTTCTGAGTAGATGCTTATTAAGATATTTAGAAAAATATGAAAATGTATGCTTAATTATAACACTGAATATTCAACAAGTAACTTACAATGCAAATTTCAATGACAGTTTTCTTCACTATCATCTACGATTTCACCTGATGCCATGCAATAACCTGTAAGCCCCTTGTTTTTGAAGTATAAGTATATACAGAAATATTGCTTATTTTCATACCTACAAGCAACAATCGATATCTCCAGTACAGTATGATATAAAAAGACATTGACAACAAATTTTCCTGTATGTCATCATGGCATTTCACACCATACTCCTCAATAGCATGTAGGCACCTCAGTTATGAAAATATGAGCATAAATATGAACATATGAAAAATGAGTGATCAACAGTGATTAATTTCTCTACTGAAGAACAGCATGGATTAACAACATTAATGTCATTTTGGTAATATCTCCTTGTCCTTTCTAATACTACCTAATATTAGCTAGTAAATTAATTAGAAAAAGTTTGACATCCAAAAAAGTTTGGATACAACAAGGAACTATGGTTGTTAATTGTTTTTTTGTAATTTCTTTTGGCTTTTCCCAGTTAGGGGTCTCCACAGCAGAACTCCGGTCCGCTAATGATTGACAGTGGATTTTTACTGTGACAAGTTGCCAGCCTGATGCCAAATCATCAAAGAAGGCACACCCATTCATGCACGCACCTGCCTGCATGTCTTTCAATGTCACTTGACCATGGGGAGGACATGCAGACTCTACACAGAAGGTGCTCCAACCGAGAATCGAATGGGAGAACCTCTTGCTGTAAAAAAGGTGGAACAGGCTTCAATTAGTTAGACAAGAAAGGCACGTCCTTTTCTTTCCTTTTGTCTTTCATGCCCTTTTTAATTATTAATTTTAGTTTGAATATTTTGTGCATTAGTTTGATCATCTGCCTGACTACAGAATTGGTTTAGATCTTATTTTTCATACATTAGATTCATCATCTGTCTGTCACATAAATGGTATGGTTCTAAATTTAGACAAGGTGTGCTTTTAATACCAAAATGTGTGTTTCAGTAATGCTTGACAATGGCAGCTTTGTAAAATGCATTTACCTAGCAATGGAGAGTTATGAATCAGTTAGAAATAAAAAGGGAGCCTCTTGTGTTAATTTGAAAATGCTAGTTTGAGCCACAGATTGTTAATAGTTTGAAGTGATGGCACTGTTGGGTTAAGGAGATAATCTCGGACAATAACATTGAATATGTACCAGGAGTTTTTATTATCATGAAACAAATAAATGAATATATAAATGATGATATTTACTGAGGCATTGCAGGTAGTGTTTTATAAATATAGTTTAAATTTGTTGCATATTCCATAGTCATTTTGTCAATATATGACCTGTCTAAAAACAATGAAGAAATTTTAGATAATATTTTACTAGGCTGTTGTACATTATAAACAAACTCGACAACAGAAGAAAGAAACTGTTGCAAAAGAGAGTACAATCCCATGAGTGGGGGAGCTCCCTGGTCAGCCTCAGTAACAACCTGAGATCCCTTATAAGATCCCCCAAAGCTAGCTATGAAAACAAAATTGCCACTGACGCTAGGGACAACCACAAAGCAATCTATAGCTATGTCAAAAATCTCAATGGCAACACCCAGATCTGCTCTTAGTTACAGTACAATGGCATGAAAATTACAGAACCAACTGATATTGCCAACATCCTGGTAGATAAATTCAGTGCTAACTTTACCCCACTCTCACCCCCTAAAGGGCTCATATCTATACAGGAAGAATGGTGAGTCCCTGTAATCACAACTATGCCGGTAAAAGCTGCACTCTCTAAAGCCAAAAACACAGCATCTATGGGACTGGACAACATCCCAGGCTGCCTTTTATATGAACGTCAGAACAAACTGGCTCCCCACCTAAGCATCATGTTCAATCATAGCCTCACGTCAGGCTTTGTAACCACTGAATGGTGCACAGCAATAGTAATCCCACTCCACAAAGGGGGAGCCACCGCTGATCCTGGAAACTATCACCCTTATTAGATTGATGAGCCTGGTCTGTAAGGCCATGGAACATATCATCATGGAACTCATAAACAAAGACATTGCTAACCTCCAAACTCTGGACCCCACCCAGTTCGGGTTTGTAAAAGGCAGATCATGCCTCCTGAACCTGATCGACTTCTTTGAGGCAGTCACCAAAGCCGTAGAAAAGGGTAAGGTGGTTCACACAGCCTATCTTGACCTCGCTAAGGCTTTTGACATCATCCCCCATTCTGGAATTATAGCTAAAATCACTAAACTAGGTATAAGTCCCTACGCCACAAGATGGGTTGCCAACTGGCTCACTGACCGAACTCACACTGTAAAAGTTGCAGACTCCAAATCTGACTTCAAACCAGTGACAAGTGGAGTACCATAGGGTTCAGTCCTGGGACCTCTCCTGTTTGGTATCTACTTCTCTGAAGTATAGGCTAACACAGAGGGCCTTTGGTTAATGAAGTTTGCAGATGACTGCAAACTAAGAGCCATAGTCGAGTCCGCAAATGATGTGGACATCCTACAGAAGTGCCTCACTGAGACAGAAGCCTGGTGTCAGAGCCACGGACTCAAGCTCAATGCCAAGAAGTGCATTGTCATCCCCTTTGTTAAAATCTCTATACCCATGAACTACCACATAGGCGGCAATCTACTTAATGCTGAATGTCTGATAAGAGACCTTGGGACCCAGGTGGACAGTAGTCTCTCCTTTGATAATCACTTTGCCACAGTAATCAGGAAATCCTTCTATGTGGCACACCTCATCATAAAAGAGTTTTCATTCAGGAAAAAAGAGGTTATTGGTCCCCTCTACTCGACACTCATTAGACCCATTATAGAGTACAATGCCCCTTTTGGAATGTACCTCACAAGACATCTGCAGCAGCTGGAAAGGCCACAGAAGCACCTCACAAAGTGGATTACTGACCTCAAACAGATGCCCTACATTGATCATCTCAAAAAACTCCAGCTTTACTCCATAGCATATCACCTACTCAGAGGTGGTCTCTGCCTAACATATAAAGCTATGTCAAACCCAGAGCTGTTGGACATGCTACACCTAAAGAAATCCCAATCCCTCCAAGCTACATGCTCTAGGGACCTAAATCTTGTCACCACAATAAACAGGACATACTGGTGGGATAGATTCCTGTCCCAGAAACTTCCCATACTCTGGAACAAGCTACCCATCTATATCAAGCAAAGTTCCTCATTAGCACTCTTCAAGAAAAGTCTTGATGAGTGGATGGGAAATAGGAACTACACCCCAGGGATCACTTCTGCGGCTCTGCTTGACAGGGGCACAGGAAAATAACTTTTTTGGGTGGCGTAAGCCAGGGACCCTTGTTGGCTAGGCTTACTTAGGCCCTTGGGCCAATAGCCTAGTACCTACCTATGAACCTATGAGCCTATTAAATGCCACATCTGTTTAACTAAGTGACAACTGGAATGCTATTTTATTTATTCTGCTTGCTAGAGCAACATCAGTTTGTTCAGATTTTTGTTTCATTTCATGCACCATACATTAATAGATGATTGGTGGTATATAAATACCCTGGCAATTATATGCATTGAATTAGCACACATGGATATAACAAATGGTAGTTAATACAGAAGACTAAAGCTCTGAAGCATTAATTAGCTGCTTCCTCTGTCCAGGGTACAGAGTTTGATTCCTTTCACCTTCATTAATTTACTGTGTGGCTCTGAGCAAGTCAGTTAAAGGGACAAGTAGGTCATTCTTGAACAGGGACAATTTGTGTAATGGGATTACCCAGCCAAGGAATGGGTAAAATAAGTGAACATTAAATATGCATAAAATGTATTTAATTCTGCTGAATCCTGCTTAGTAAATCATAATTTTGGCATTGCATGTATTACTTGCAAATTCTCACCATGCATTAGTTTATTTGCAGTACTATGAAGCTAAAAGGTATAGGTATCTCCATTTTGTCATTTTGGTTTATTACAAAATAAGAATTCTGTCCTGTATATTTTGGAAGATATTCTTAATTTTTAGAAGGCAGTCAAATGTTAATGTCATTTTATAGGATGTAGCACTAATTGAAAGCTAATTTCTACACTATATATATATATATATATATATATATATATATATATATATAGGTCCCCTTCAGATGCTCAAACTTTTAAAAGTTCGACTTTCATAAAGCTGAATGGGGATTAGAGCGCGGAATGAAGAAGATTTCCCTTTACCGCAATGTAGTGCGATCTCAGAGATGGTATATTTAAATAGTGTGGGGGGGGGTGCAGGGGTGCTTGCCCCCCTGCTAGCATTGTTTAGTTTTTTATTTTTTTTATTTTTTTTTTCACATTTTTGAACATTCAAATGTTCCATCATATGGTCTCGACCATATGAAAGTCGAGCATTTGGATGTTCGATTATGTAAAGTAGACCAATATACAACATTGTCATTTCTTGACATCCAAAACACACTATACAATATGCTAAAAATTTGAATGATGGCCCATTAGTACGCATGTGCTGAGCAACAACCTTAGTGTCTCTGGGAAAAAAAAAACATTAAGACACAGGCAGCACCACCACCTCCAAACAAATACTGAAAAATCATCTCAACTCTTCCTGGATATGTATCTGCTCTATAACCTAACCTTTGCCTTCATCTTTTGCTACTGCTGCCTGATGATATTTTCTCCATAATTATTTTTTCATCACTTGTTGATACTGGTACAATAATGCTGATTAATATATCTCTCTTTATACCTCTCTGATTGAATTCATCTGGCAACAAAATCAAAATATGAAAAATTTCAAATATTGCTCATCTGAACTTCAAAAGTTGTTTGAATAAATGGTTTTGTGTTACCATACATTTACTGAAGGATATAAGCTCTGAAACTTAAATGCCTTGTATTTTTTGATAAATTTAATCTTGATCAAATTGCTAGAAAACCACTGATTTTATTTTATGAAAAACAGACCAAAAATATGAAACAAAAATCTGGACATTTGAGAGGTATGGTTGACCACCTGTTCATGTTGGGCAATTAGTGTTGACCACATACACACACG
This sequence comes from Protopterus annectens, assembly GCF_019279795.1. NCBI lineage: Eukaryota > Metazoa > Chordata > Ceratodontiformes > Protopteridae > Protopterus > Protopterus annectens. Next base: position 1,649,690,882 of record NC_056733.1, read on the forward strand.
TCGATGTAGTGAATATCTGATCACTGATATATATATATATATATATATATATATATATATATATATATATATATATATATATATATATATATACACACACACACACACACACACACACACACACACACACATACATACATTTATTTATTTATTTATGTAGAGAGAGCAAGAGAGAGATAAAACGGGTATCTAAAATTATTTAATGTAAAATAATAAGACAAATCTTTAGCTAGAGCAACTAATTTATTTTTTTAATTATAGATGTTCAGATGGAGCAACTCAGTTACTTTTGATTAAGCATGAAAAATGCATTGAAATGTGAAAGAAAGAAAAGAGTATGCTGACAAATGGAAAAAGATTCTGATATATGTAGCCACTACACTGTTCAGAACTGTCTGTCTCAGTGGTACAGAGGGATGGAGATGTAACTGCAGCCTAGTCGCATGGAGTTCAATGAGTGATCCTACAACTGGAGGAGACAGATAAAGTTTTGTGGCTCACTTGTCTCTGTCCTGAGGGGTAAAGAAGTGAGTAGTACTTGGGGATCACATGCAGAACATTTTTCTCCTGTGGAGATAAGAAAAACCTCTTCCTCAGTTTAAGGTATTGGAATAGGGCTGCTTGCTGGCAGCAACCCTTGGCAAGGTCAGCCCACTAGATATTCCCCTCTGCTCCTCATCTAAGAAACTACAGGAAGTTTGGATCATACAAGAAATATCCCAAAACCATCTTAATGATGGCCCCTGTCAGCCTACTCTTACCCTCAGTGAGGATGGATTAAATGGGTCGATTGGTTGGGAGAGGCAGATGATGGCCTACAAGCAGCAATAGCAAAGAGAAGCAAAATAAATATTTATTTCTTTATATTTATTTATTTGAATTTGCTAATCAGGGTAGATCACTGATCACAATTAGCAATGCAAGATTAAAATCAAACACCAAACAATTGTAAAAAAATAAGAATAAAAAATAAAATGGTCATAAAATAACATTGAAAAATCTTTAATCACAAAATTCTGTAATAATTAACAATTTTCAGTCTCAGCACAGGCAAGTAGCATAATACAGTAGATTCGACAGTTATAAGTACAATGAGATAAAGAGCACAGAGAAAAATACAGTAAGAGGGAGGCAAACATAAACCATCGATAGCAGTTGATAGAGTAGGAGATATGTACAGCTATTTACGATTATTTACAGCTGATAAGGGATATACACGGCTAAATGAAATAAATAAATAAATGCATACATACATACATAAAGAAATACAATTATGCTATTTCAAATCAATGTTTGCAGTTTGCTAAAGTATGACAACAATGGCTACTCAATGTAGGAAAGTGAAATACCAAAACATTATTGTACAGGACTGGGATGACTTTGTCATTTATTTCTCATCAGTTGATGAAATAAAGAGGGGTAGCATACACTTTTCACTTATATCATAGTCAGTCAATGAATAATCAAGAGTTAACAGATTAATTGTTTACTCATACTGAGAAGAAAAAAATGCTCAATACAATGTGGCACAGAAAAGTAGGATAAGGGGAATATACAAGAATTTGGAAGAAAGAACAGCCCAGATGACAGTGTAGAGAATGAGAAAATCATGGGTGAAAGATACTATGGAGTGTGAGGAAAGGGTCTGTAGGAAGAAGTGTTATGCATGATGGGATTGTTGAAAATGGTGAGTCTGTTTAGAGACATAAATGCCATTTTAGCCCAAAGATGGTACATAACTCCTATAAAAAAGGGGGCAGTTTCAGGCATCACTCTGCTGGAGGTGTGATTTGCAAATTCAGACCAATACGTATTGGGCATGTGAGGAAAGTAAATAGCTGCAGGAAATATGCTGAGGAATCTGAAGTGAGATATTTCAGGGAGTGATGTCAGATGTTTATAGTTGTCTTTTTCTAGAATTGAGGAAATCGCCTAAAGAAGAAATTTTGGAATTACAGCAAGCAGTGGGAGAAGTTAGGTAGAAAATTGCAAGAGTATGTAAAAAGGGGAAATCAAAGAAATTCACAAATCATTGAAGAATAAGGCTGAATTAGGGAATAGTCAGTAGACTGAAAGATGGTGTAAGAAATATAAAAAAGAGGTGAAAGAACACAACAAATCAAGGCAATGAAAAAATGAAAAATGGGGCAGGAGAACTAGTACTGATCATAAACAGAGAACTGTTTAGGGATAAGATGTAGACAAGTGAAACAAAGAAAGATACAGTAAATGGAACAACAGCAACTGGTATGACGAGTGTTAAAAGTGAGACGGAGTGCTGCAATAACAATGAGGGGGACACGGAAAAGTTGTAACAGAATATAAAAGGAGAAGTAATAAGGAAGATTGCTTTATTAAATCATCTAGTATAACCGATACTGTTATTCCAACACATTTCATGCTTTCTACAAAGTTAATGAGTCCTGTTATGGAAACTATGGTGTAATAATGTGACAACACTACAATCTGTTTAAAAGTATGAACAAAATGGAAAACAATAAAAATTATAAATATATAAAAATGTTCAGTACAATATGAGGCTCCCTTACTACAACACATGATTTAGTTGATTAGGGCAATCAAATAAAACAAAGCTACTGGTCCAGATGACTGTACTATTGGTATGTATCAGATATATTTTCCAAAAATTACCAAATATCTCCAAAACGCATGACTGAATTTCCCAAAATACTATGCCTCAAGGTCATACATCTTTGATTAGGAAAGATAACAAAACAGGAAATAGTGAGTCTTCTTGTATGGATGGACTCCAGATAATATGCAGCTTTGACCAGTTCTACCCCTTGTATTAAAAAAAAAAATCTAAATTTGGCAGCTATTTAAAATGTTTTGTTCCATTTGTTTACTAAAGCTGGTTGAGAACTTGAAAAAATGTATTGATGAGGAAAAAAGGATGAAAGCTCTTTTCAGTAAGTTAAAGCATTATAACCTCACATACTACGAGTAAAACAGGGTCACTTACCCACAAGATGGGAGATTGAAGGTCTACACGATCTAGTGGAAATTAAGTGTCTCCTATGCAGAATAAATGCCAAATGATAATGGCATAGTTAACAAAGATTAGCCTATGAAGTAGCTCTATCTACCCATTCAGACCAAATCTTCAGCCCAGTTTGTTCAATACAGGCTCTCCACATCTGACGCATCCAGAGAAGTGCTGAAAAGCAATTGGGAATATCTTTAAGACTGTTCGTGAAGAAGAAACATGCATTTTATTACAAAGCAGAAAAACTGAAAGCTAATCACTATCGACACTCACATCAACCACTTTTTCTAGTTTTGTACATGAGTGTTGGGAGTCAAATCAGCAATGACCACCAGCTAGAACAAATGTTCATCACACAGCAGGTTGTCTATACTCTTCATGAAAAATAATTAGTCTGTTTGGATTGGTTTAGTGCCTCGAGATATTGCCAGTGAATGTGCACACTGGGTTTTTGTTACGTTAAATTTATGGAAATCAGTCCCCCATCTGCTGTAGATGAACTAAAAAAAATTCCATATTCTGGTCTCTATGGAAATCTTATAAACTAGGATGTAACCGGACTTTGTGTGGCAATGATAACTGCAAAAAGTAGAGCACAAAGAAATGCATTTTTCCATGGTATTTGTCTGGCCTTGCATTTGCAGATTAAATTTAGGCTCATTTACTTGGTAATTTTGTAAATTATCTTTTGTCTGAGGGGGCAGTGACATTCCTGGATGCTTAACAGTGTGAACTGCAAATTGGAATCTAAGCTGGGGCAGGCATAGTCAGGCCAATCATGAACAAAACAAGTGACAAACCAGTCTACTCTGACTTGAACTACCTTTAAGTCTTTGTGAGAGGGAGTTCCAGAGCCATTCCCTCTCTATAAACCTAGGTTAAAGACATGAAAACAGACTGGCCTTCTCCCTTTAGTTACTATCTATTTCAGAATCAGAAAAGACTTGTTATTACTGAACTGCATAACTAAAAATTAATTTAATAACAGAAAGATTTGAAGTTTCTGAAGTTGTGGTGTGCTGTAATGTACCCTTTGACTCTTAATTATTGCAAGTGAGAATCTATGGTGGGATGAAACTTTATTGTCTTTATTGTATTTTTATTTGTTGATATAAGCAATCTTATTTCTCTGTGCTATTTTAGTATATATATATATATATATATATATATATATGGTGTGTGACTTGTTCAGCTCCATTCCTAATTGGTGCAACTAGCCTCCTTCTTGGAAGTGAAGATATACCTTGTAAATACTTTTATCACATTATAGTCAATTTTATATTTACCTCTCTTTTATTGCTGTCAAAACTAAAAATGTTATTATAATTTATATATTACTTGCAAATAGTTAATGTGACATTCATTTTTTAGAAAATGCTGGCAAGCTTTGGGCATCATTAGATGACTATAAGTTATATCGTTTATGATTTGACACATTACAGTAAACTCTCAGCAAACCGGAACTCAAGCAACCAGCAAAAAAATACCAAAGAAATACAGTAGAATTTTCATGTGTTGTACTTTCTGTTTCCCCTCACAGAAACATACCTTACTGTTTTAGAGTTTTAGAGTTTTAAAATGGAAGATAGGAATACATTTCCTCTCTCCCCAACTGGAGAACAAGTCAAACCAACAAATAGTATAGGGTACAGTATTAGTTGGGCCTATTTTTAATAGTAACTCTCAAGCAAACAGACATGCACCAAATTCCCATGGGTGCCGGTTAACTCAGCGTTTACTGTAATGAGATTAGAGATGCTGCCTGAGGTTTGGAAGACCGGTTTTATTTTCTCAGTTTCCAATATTTTTTTTTTTCATTTAATGTCATGGAATATAAATGAATAGAATTACATAGTTAGGTTTGCTAAACTTTTTAGTCATATAAATATTCTGAATCCAGCTATCTGTATGCTACAATTATTACACTTGTCACATCCAGAGCATCATTCAAAGTGATTAAAGATTGGTTACCAGCAACTATGTGATGCACTGTATCAAGAAGGTGAAAGAATGGAGATCTGTATATTATTAGGAGAGAGAAGGATTTCCCTTAATTTACTTAAAGCAGTAACAGATGAATTTGGTAGAAATGCAGCTTGTAAGAGATGGGCAGTTGGGTCCCTTAAAAATTACCTTCATAAATGTTTATATCTTTCCTAAACAGTAAAGAAAGTTTCACCCAAGTATGTAGGGAATATATTGCTTTTAATGAATGTGTAACTGTTATTACTGGAGATTGGAATACTACAATACCTGAAGTTCATTCATGTCCCAGACAGAAAATCATCTCCCACAGGAAGACTTTTGTTCAAACACTTTCATGAAACAGGGTTTGTAGATGTCATGGCCACCTCTCCACCTGCAGGTTTTGCATTTATTCTTGTAAGTATAGATCATGTTCTCATATTGATAACATGTTTGTATCCAGAAAGCAAATCTACTTAATAAAATACCAAAATAAAGGTGCTAGGGTATTTTCTGATCATGTACATATAAAACATGTCTCAGTTTTAGTTGGGATTGGGTTGACAAGGTTCTAAAACTGGATACTATAAGGGTTGACTCTGATCTGCTGCAGCACTGAATCTAGCCTCGGTTTGCAAAGATGTATAGATAAATGGGTATAGGTTGTAGGTCCATGGTGAATAGATGGGATGATATGAAGAAGACAATTTTCTTGGAGATTAATTCCTTTGCCAGGCAGATGATAAGAGAGTAAAACATTCTTTTGTCCAGTGTAAAAAGTCAATTAATGAAAATACATGATATGCACTTCATAGATAACCCTGAGTGGCAAATGGAATATCTAAAACCACAATCTCAAATGGATCCCTTCTGAAAAGATGATCCTTAAAAATTCTTTCCACATTGAAATTAAGAGACTTTACTTATTGAGAAAGAACAGATAAGTCCATAACCATAAGACTTAGACGCCAAATATCTGAAGGTCTGAACACAGAGATAAGGGACCACAGCAAATCCTATGAGTATTTTGGTGCATTAAACTAAGCTAAATAGCAAATCCCCTCAAATCCCCCAGCTATAATCCAAACCTTTTCTTTTTTTGAAAGAATAAACACTATCCCAATACTCATCAACTCATAAAAACAATCTTTTGTCCCCAATTACCAGAGAAGAACTGGAAAGCGGTTTTAAAAATTCTAAGAATGACAGGACACCATGTCCTGAAGCTTTATTTCTGAAAACTCTATTAAAATGATGTCCTAGTTTCTGAGAACATTTTCTTATGTTAACTAATCAGCTTTTTGAAGGCCATGTCTGTCCTGAATGATGGCGGGTGGGGGTTACTTTATCTTATTCGAAAGCCAGGGAAAGACCCTCTTTCTGCAGCATCCCTTTAGTGTATTTCAGCATTGAACACTGATTATAATCAGTTATTCATGTTGATATTGGCACATAGACTAGCCAAATGGATGTCAACTCTAATCCATCCTGCTAGACAACTTTTGTTACTGGACAGATGGCTTCTGACAATACTATGAATATTCAAATCTTAAAAGATAATGCAAAAGCAAATTTAAAGCCATTACTAATTTTGAGTTTTGCATTAAAAAAAACATTCACCAGTGTTAAGTAATAATTTCTTTACAAAGATTTAGTTCACTTTGGCTTTCTCCTTGAGTTTATTGGATTGCTCAGCAGGTTATATTGAGGGGCTTCAGACAGTATTCAGTTAGGAGGGTTGAAATCTTTGCCCTTGTCTCAAGGGCAAGCAGGCACGGGTGCCCCCCATCCTTTACTATTCCTTCTATACTGGGAGCTATTAACCCTCCACTTCATGCTTTACTGGGACAATACTACACTTGTGAAGGGATTCAACAGTGGTTAGTATTATAAGCAGAAAATCTGATAGCAATCCTGCAGGAGCCAGCTAACCTGCTTTAATCCTTGATAAAGGTTACTGAGGATTTCAGCCAAGTAGAAGGTGATATACTAAATTAGGAAAGAGCATTATGTCTGGCCATTAATTTTACTCCCCTGGAGACACTTTTGCAGTGTTTCCTTTTTTTTTTTTTGTTTTGCAGCCTCAGGCATATATTATCTATATGAGAGTTCCCATAGGTAATTATTTTCAAGAATCACTCAGATATGCCTATGTTTTGTTCACCTATGATGGTCTTGTAGATTGATTGCAATATTATCTAAGTATTTGCTCAGATTAATATTACTGAATAATCACTGTTCATATGATGATTTTGCCAAATACTTTACATATTTCTCAACCATTCCAGGACCCTCTTCTGTTTTGATTTTTACAGAAAACTTTCATGTAAAATATCTTCTTTTATATGTGCTAATAGACAACATAGAACAACTTAGAAAACTTTAATTCTCCTAAAGTATCTGGAAGGATATTTTATTTACACAAATGTCAGGTTATACAGAGGATATATAAGATTCTTTTATTAAATATAAAAACTTGATCTGTCAGAAAATGCAGTGATTAGGCATATCTTAGGCTCTAGTTTACATTTGTTATAGAAGTGACCCTTTTAGATAGAAAACAGCAGCTGCTGTGGGTGTAGGCAGAAGTAGGAGTGCTCAATATGCCCATGCATTGGCTAAGAGGCAATGCATAGCACAGTCACTCACCACCTAAGTGGCTAAACCTTCATCCTATGCACATACATATAGTAACATTAGTGCCAGGCAATCCTCATAACCTTTACCTACCCATGTAATGACGGTGTACTCCTAGCTCAGACAGACTCAGCCCTGAACTAAAACTGTAGCAACTGCTGGATTTACAAGGTAAGTGTTGAACCTGGAGTGCTAAAACAAAATTGTGTAATAATACAAATGAATGGCATATCCTTGCATGTTGTTACTTCGTAATGTAAGTACGTAAAAGTTGGGTGATTTATACAGCAATTACTTTAACTCATTACAGCTGAGTGCACCTCTAGGCATTTCTGCAATTACATCCTACTGCACCTCTATGCATCAGATATTGCTTGCTCATATTTGCATTGTTATTTCCAAAACCATGCTACATACAAGATATCGGAATATTTTATCTTGAAGCATACATGATGGCAAACACAATTGTATTGATATTTGACCTCTGCCAATGAACATTTGTTAGAACTGTCAGGCAATAACTTCATTTTTTAAAGCCACACCCACTAGGAGATAAAGGTACACACTTAAAAGAGCTGTACTAGAGGGAATTAGCTATTGTTTTGAGTTATGAGTTTTGTTTTGTTTTGTTTGGAACCTGATATAAAATCTATGACAGTTATCACAGTCTGTTCTGTTAGATCAGTGCAAGTTGGAAGAATATCACCTTACCTTGTGGAAGTAAGCAAGTCAGCATCTAGTCTTGCCTGCTATATTAATTAAGTTAGATAGGGAATGGTTCTTCTTTAGACAGTCAGGAATTATGGTGAGATAAGTTAATTATTATTTTTCTACATCTGATTGAATCTGTCAAACTGTATTATATTTATTTCTCCTGTGATTGAAACTCTGATGTTTATTGCACTTAAATATTTAATATTATCATGTTTTCTATTTTATTATTTATTATTAAATATGTTTATACCTTTTATTGTGGCTAGTCTTTTAGAGATTACTTTTAACATCTTGAGAGTACTTGTGCTTATTCTAGTGATGCCTTGGCCACTCTGAAAAGCCTTGCTGCTTGGGTAACACTCTACCATTTATCTTAGTATAGATTGCACTCAGTATAATTGGATACCCTTGTAAGACCCTGACTGTGACTGGCTGGTGACAGCATATTACCTTATTGTCTGGGCATAAGGGAGCACAGCTAGCAAATCTGCACCAGCCATTCCCAAGTATGTGTGTGCATGAAAATCAAATGCCAAGGTGTGGGTAATTGCTCTTGAGGGAAACTGTGCCGGATGCAGACAGCTGCATTTGCAAATATGATGTAAATCCATCCCTGTTCTTAGTGACAGTCTCTCACCAGTATCGGTGGTAAAGATTGAGGGTCGTGGCTGGCTCGGATAAAGAGAGCCCATCACAGTAATCCTTGAAGATTTCCTGACTTTGGTTCAAAAAACCTTGTGCACTATATAAGGCTATCTTCAGAGGCCTTGTAAAGTATGGAGGAGACCAGTGATGTTTAAAGACCTTGTGCATTACAGCACAGACGCTTGCAGCTGAACACTGCATGTGTATATGCTGCTTAATACTTTTTAGCCCATGCAGATGGGCAGCCTGTGTGCCTGACATACATACATTAGATCCTTGCATATTACGTAGAGCGGTGTCACTATGGAATTTGCATAGTATGAAAGATGATAAAAGTTTGTACTACACAGAGAACAATGTAAATTTACACGGTCGTTAGCAGTGTGGACTCATTCTGTGCAAGGAAAACATTACTATTCAAATAATGGAGGGAGCATGGCAAAGAAAATAAAACAAACAAAAAATGCATGAAGCTGATCCTCATTTAGCAATTCCATAAATGTATAAAATTCAATGTATCCAAAAAACAGTCATTAAACTCCTTCCATATTCCAGCTGACTACTTTCTATATGCACTTTACCCAGTTTAGTGTCATTTGGGAAGGAAGCTTATACCTGCAACCAGTGGATACAAGAAATGAGCCCATCCCAGTTTATATACCAGTCTGTCACAGGACTTTGCTGCTCAGGCATCTATTTTCACATATTTACAATTTATAAACACCAGGCATCCTTCTGGCATATGTTTGCTCTTCTAGGGAACTGAAGGCCTCAGACAATACACATGAAAATGTGAAACGTAAACTCCACATAAAAATGCATCTCTGCTGAAAACACCACTGGGAATTATATATGTGCTGTGAGTTTGCAGCAGGTGTGTGCTATGTCAGCATGCAATAACACGTTTTACATAATTCTTTAGAATGATGTAAAGAGTAGGATTTGCAAACTGTGAAAATGGAGCTCTTTTATCCATACTTCTTATTTGTACATTTGGGATGTGTCCTTAGTTACTTTCCATAAATGACACATATATTTTTAGAATACTGCAGTGTAAAAACCCAGTGATAAGTGTGTAAGAAACATACTTATAAGATGTTTATGTAAACATACATTCATCAATATATATTTTAAACTGAGTCTTCATTCTGCATCACTCTATTCAGCACAGTACAGAGCAGTATAAAATGGGGGTTCTACAGGTGATCAAGTCCTAAGTGCTCAAATACCATTGTCTCAGAGCCAGGGGCACAAATGCCTTGTACCTCATGAAGTCAGTTGCTCATGACTGAACTTCAATATGAGTTTGGGTAAGCAGTTGTGGGGAGGGACAGGGAGGAGGGATATAGGAACAGGAAGCAGGAGAAGGGTTAGGATTTTCCAGAGGAGGATTTTAGCATTAGGGAGCAAGAGGGTGATTTTAGGATTAGGGAGTGAAAGAGGGATATTAAAGTTAAGGAGTCAGAAGGAAATTTCAAGTTTAGGGAGTAGGAGGAGAGTTTCATGGCTAAGAAGAGATCAAGGAATTTAGGTCAATGGAGGACGTTGTTAGAGTTTTATGGCTAGGGAGCAGTCATGGGTTTAGGTTTAGGGAGGGAGGTTGGAGTTTTAGATTTAAGCAGTGAGTCTAGGACTTTAAGATTATTATGGGGAGGAGGAGTGGAGGTTTAGGGTAAGAGTTCAAGGAGTCAGGTTGGGAAATGGGTTGGAGTTTTAGAATTAAGGTTTAGGTTCTGGAAGGCTATGAAGTTTGTACAAGCAGGTGTTGGGAGGACTATGTAGAAATTGGTTGCTGGGCCTTTGTTCCCTTGCCTTTATGAATAAGTTGCAGCAAGCAGGTGTGCGGTGAGCTACTTTAACACTAGCACCTGTAGTAGATCTGAGTAAAACACTTGAAAGTGAAGTGTGGACTGTAAGGCTGCATCTGTTATTTATGAATTATATAACCATCAATGTCAGAAATGTATAAGTAAGTTTTATCTGCAGTATCTACGGAATGATATGACAAAAAGAGCAAAACAAAGAACTCCTCATAGTGCTTTTTGATCAGCTGCTTTCTCTCTTCTGTTAGCCATCAGGGGGGTTTACCACAGATATATCTGATGTGATTTTACAGCGGCTATCTCTCAAGCTGTAGCCAGTTTGTAAGGCAGAGTCCACTACAAAAAGAGCTAAAACTTTGAAAGAGTGGAATTCCTAAGGGATAAAAGTATGTATCTATGTGTCTATCTATCTATCTATCTATCTATCTATCTATCTATCTATCTATCTATCAATATATCTATCTATCTATCTATCTATCTATCTATCTATCTATCTATCTATCTATCTATCTATCTATCTGTCTTTGAGGTGATCTGCATAGAACATGTTGTTTGCACCCTGTATTTTTTTTTGTGAGGAACCTCTATGTATGTTCCATTTGCTACATATGCCTGATCAGGTACATACTGAAGGGGGCATTGTACTCAGTGATGGTTCTGATGAGGGCCAAATACAGAGGAATGATAACCTTCTTGGACCTTGATGCCCTGATGCCATACCCTTATTTCCTTATGTTTGTCAAAAGCTAGGTTACTATCTACAAATGCCTCCAAATATTTGACTATTAGGTCCACTCTAAGGAATGTGGTATCTGTGGAGTAGTTTCCTAGGGTAGTCAGCTTTTTAGTGAACTATTATGCATTTCATGGCACTGAGTTTTAAACTGTACCTTTGGAATCGGTTATTTATCTACATTAGTCCTTCCTGTAGGATGTTTTCGTCTTGGGGGGATTCTATGACTGCTACTACTTTGCAGTCATCTGCAAACATAGTCAGCCAGAGGCCTTTGATATTTAGTTTGACTTCTGAGAAGAAAATGCCAAAAAGGAACAGGCCCAACAGAAAGCCCTAATGAACTCAACTAGTGATTGGCCTCGTTGTGGTGGAGATGGCTTCCCCAGTCCTAACCTCTTGGGTTCTATCTAAGAGCCAGCTGGCTATCCAGCAAGTAACATGAGGATTACTGTCTAATTCCATGATTTTTTTTTAATAATGCCCAAGTGGGCTATTGTATTAAATGCCTTACCCAGGTCAAGTTAGGCAGTATGCACCATTGTGTCCTCATCCATTGCCTTGGTTATCTTTTTAAAGAAGTTCAGCCTGGTGGACTTTGAACTTTGATAAAGCCAAACTGTGATGAGTGTCTGATGGTTTCCTATGTTACTATTAATCACATCCATAATAACTCTTTCCCTGACCTTGCATATGAGACTAGTCAGACTTATGGGTCTATAGTTCCTATATTCCATTGATGGACTGCCTTTGTGCAGAGGGATGACATTTACAGACCTCCATTCATGTAGCAAAAAGAAACTCTGGAGGCTATAGTTAAAAAGTGACTCCAGAGATCCAGGCACATCATGACTCTGGCTATTTTAGGAAGCATCCTGAGATATTCTCAGGGTCATCAATGTGGTGGTGTTCCCTAGTGATAGTTAGTGGGATTACATTTGATATTATTACTTGGGGACTGGAGTAGGTAAAACTGAAACTGAATTTGTCAGCCAGCAGATCTATTATATCTTTCAGGTCCATGTAAGTGGCTGCTTTAAAATCAGTTCTGCTCACTGTTGTGTTTGAGGTTTCAAACACACCTAAATAAAGACTTTTGCTTATCCTTGGTCTGTGATACTATCTTTGCCTCAAAACTGGCTTTGTTAGATTTAATTTGCCTTCATAGTTATTTGTTTTGTCTGATGAAACAGTTTTTTTTATCTGATTGGGCATTGCACTCCCTAATTTCAACAATGGATTTTTTATTATCTCTTTAGCTTTAGATTTCAGCAGTGTGGTTTGTTTATAGAGTTTATTCTGGGCTTGTTTCTGGAATGCACAGCTGTCTCTATGCATCTATTAATATGATTGTACAGGGTATCTTTGTACAATTCAACATAGGCAGCTGTGTCCTCCTTGTTTTGAGGCACTTGAAATGTTGTCATATAATCAATAAATAATAGATAGTTTGCCTTAGGGTAATTTCTAACTATCACAGTATTCGCTAGGATAACAACACTGATTTTGAAGGAAACAGCTTTATGGTCTAATATTACTAGAGAGGACACTACATTAGGGTTGGTGCAGCATTCTACCATATTTGTGAGTATCAGTACTGGTTTGTTTAGACACCTAGTGGGCAAATGGACTAACTAGTGCAGGGCATGCAAGTCTGTGGTCATGTAGGACTCCCAGTTTGTAGAGGGGTAGTGAAAGTCCCCTATGAATATGATATTGGGTTGAATGGTATGTCTCCAGTAGAAATAAGTGTGAGCAATGGGTTTCATGGGTCATAGAGGGTGATCTAAAGCTTGCAGTGGTATGATACGGGGCACTACCTATGGTAATTTGGACATGGAGAAGCTCAATCACATCATCATGTTTTATTAACTTTGAGGTATACTTGTTTTTGATGTAGATTGAAAGAACTCTATCTTTAGACTCCATCTGTGAAGTAGGTGGTCTAAATGTGTACAACACAATGTAACCCTGCACTTCCAGGGTGCATCCCATAGCTTTAAACCATATCTCAGTAACTGCACAGATGTCTGCATTCCCCAATGGAAGAAGAACTTGGAGAGAGTGGAGTTTCTTGTTTAGGGTCCCGACATTGACCAACAGCATATTTAGATTCCCTTAGGTTGATTTTGATAAGGTAGAAGGTTTGTCAGTTTGGCAATGCCTGAAAAAGGCACTACAGAGGAAGACAATGTTTTAGCCAATATTAAAAAGCCTAGCTGGGACAGGTGCAAACCATTCATGGCATATCAATGTAATCTGTTGACCATATCATCCCATGTTGAAAAATATTGTACCCCCTTTGAATGATACCAGAACTAAACCAAATATTAAAGTAAATCATTTTCTGTTCATATAGTGCCATCAGCCTTGGTGAGGGTTGAATGCTGCTCGGTGTTAGGCTCATACCAGCTTAGGACCCATAGTCCAACAGTTCCATAAAATATCTCTTCATATAGTCCAGTGAGGTACATCACAGGTCGTTCACAACCACATAGATGATGACTGAGTCATACTGGTACTTGTGGTTCAATGACCTGAGTGCATGAGTTACTTGTCAGAGGTACCTTCTCAGCCTCACTACTGGTAAACAATATTTTACCTAGGCTCTCCCCCTGTCTATTTTTAAATATTCCTTCCTTTCCTCAGACTATACCTGGAGTACAGTACTCAGTATAAAAAAAAAATATTTTCTATAGTACTTGACGTTTGGAATGTCATGATATCAACTTCAGTTTCAAAAACTATTACTTAAGAGTAGCTGTTGCATCTCTTGGACAGTGCTTTATCTCAGACATTCCTTGATTAACTACTCAGTATCTTACAAGTACAGATTATAGGTCACACCTGCTACATAATTTTAAAAATAACACAACCTCTTTTTAAACAATCCTTATGCTGGAGTGTTTAGTCTCAGCTAGGCAACTTTCTGGTCTGTTTCTGTGCCTGCAAAATATATCAGTAGACTATTGGGTAATTAAATGCTTTGATATAAATGCATTCTGTCAAGAGGAACATGTTTTTATAGTTCTTGTTTATTATTTGATGACTGGGTCAGTCCCACTAGGCTAGTGGATTCTTTTCAGGGTGGACCTGAGGTGGTGTTTATACTACTTGTGGAAATTTGGACAGGGTATCAGAGACTTTCTAGAACTATTTTCTATAGGCTCTATGGGATGTTTTACATCCAGCTGAACTTCCTCCAATGTAAGCCAATGATACCTCAGTTTAACTTCTGAAGTATGCCACACTCAGGAGTGGAGCACCTTCCTAATGCTGTACTGTACGGTTTTGACAGAAATCCAATTACCTGGAGTGAGAATAAAAACAACAGCTATTTGGTCTTTCACCACCAAAGGTGAGTGTGCTACCTGTACCACTAACACTGATAATTTTTGTTTACTTTAGTAATCTGTTATGTTTATTTGATTATTGTACTTATTTATCCTTACTTTTGCCTGTTGCATTGATAAATGATGGAGTTTTTCTCCTCACTAATCTGCTATATTAGAGCTCAAACTATATTAGAACTCAAAAAAAAAAACCTTTCAGAATGGAAAACAAGGACAAAGAACTCTATAAAGGTATAAACTGGCTTAGAAGGTCAAAGTATGCTGAAAATGATAGAATATTATTTAAAGATAAAATTATATAAAAAGTGAGCAAGCAATTGAGGCTCAAAGGAGCACCTATATATAAAGATTTACAAAAGAAGCATGACAGTGTTATGATGCCGACCCTCTTCTGTAGGGAAAGAAAACTGGTGAAATGTACATAAAATGGTTATCACTGTATGAAACAGCAACAGCTATTCATGTTAGTGAACAAATACATGATTTAATGTCTTATACATTACTAAAACAATTTTCTTGCCTTAAATCATTCTGCCAAACTCTGTTGACAGATTATTTCAGCTATGACATTCAGTGGTATTTGGGAATGTGCTATTGCATAACGCATAACTGTAAAAAATATGAAGTTACAAATTTTACCTAATTGCCTTGAGGCACCATAGAGTAAGAGTACAGTGACATTAATAGACCTAATAATGGTGCAGTAAATTAATAGCAATTAATTATACATGATATTAATGAGTTCAGAAGATGTAATAAGGCAGGACTGATGCTCCCACACAGTATTAAAATGACAAAGTAATTAACCAAAGTCCTTATGAATTTTCTTAAAATAAAGAAATGAGAAGAGTAAAGTTTAAATGAGTTTTAAAAATTCTGAGTTTTATCATATGACAGGAAAAGTACAGAAAACCTTTATAAAATGATTTGAGCTGTAGTAATGATTTTTTTCAAGCATCATGAAAAGCTAAAGCAAATGTATGTTATATAGAATTATTAAATACCAGTCAGAAATGATGATGTTCAATAAAAAAAACAGAGTGAAAGAAATGTTTGCAGTTGGAAATATATTGTAACAATATGTCTGAAGAATCGCTTATATTTGCAAAATTCCAAAAAAGCTCTGAAGCACATGAACTGAAAGAATACAATTAGGAGTAATTAGCCAGCAAATAATTGTATACTGAATATTCTACTGAAAATGATTCAAACCCTTTCCAGTTTATGATGTAGAATTTAGGGATAGAAGAATATCTGGCAAATGCATAGAAAAGTGCTAAATAAATATTTTACATAAGACCTATAGAGATATATTTGTAGCTGATGATTATGCCATGACTGGCACAATTTTCCAAATTCCAATTCTGATATAAGAAACTGTGGGCCGAATTCATAAAGGTTTCCACTAGGTTTGTACAATATGTACACCTTATGGTAACCCTTCTGAATTCAAAGAAAGTGGTGCTTTTGCACTAAGACATGGAGCACCATGTTGGGCTGTCTCCACTGCCATACTTTATAATAATGAGATAGTTTAGGGGAGAGAAACAGACTCATTAAACATTTGTTCTCTCCCCTGGAACCACCTCCAAAAAGACATCTACATCACTTGTCTGTGTAGATTACCACAGCCTCTCCTACCTCATCATAGTAGTTAGCACACACTAGAGGTAAGTACTGGAGAGTTAGTGGAAAGGTACAGATAGGAGGTATATGTAGACATATATGGTAGGGGATGCATGACTAATTGTATGTGTGTTTGTGTGTGTATCTGCTTGGCAGGTAGCAGTAAAAGAGTTAGGGAGGTGTCAGTTAGGAACGTGTGTAATGAATGAATGGATAAGTGCGTGAATGTGATCAGGTTAAACAAAATGTGGAAGGAACCACTAGACTCCAGGGAAAATTAGCATGTCATTTAAACACAATTCAGATATCAAAACCTATACTCTTCCCTTCCAATAAATGTTTAGTCCTTTGTGTCATCAATAGACACCATGAATGTAATTAGTATAGCATATATATCATATAAAGGAGAAAATAGGGAGAAAAATTTGAACTGCACACCCTTGGTGTTTTAAATCCATGCAATAGCCCCACTGTCCTAACTGAAAAGTTAATGCAGCAATTTTTTTTTTTTTTAAATATATATCTCAACTTGTGACATATGAACGAGAGGGCTGGCCTCACACCGTATAGATGTTTTGCAGACTAGGAAGTGTATTATCTGGTAGTATGGACTACTTTGCATCCTTATGTGTAGGCTGGGGAAGAGATAACATCATCATAGATATTCTAACTACAGGGTAGGTAGGAGGTATCTGGTGAGTACATGAATGTGTTTTACTGGGTTGCTTTGTGTGTGGTGTGTGTGTGTGTGTGTGTGTGTGTGTGTGTGTGTGTGTGTGTGTGTGTGTGCGCGTGTGCGTGTGTGTGCGTGTGTGTGTGTGTGTATGAGAATGCTTGAGGGGATTGGATGATTGTGATCACATGATGCAGCTGCTACAGTTTACCATGGGAAGTGCTGATCTGCACATATCAGTAGTTAACTATTATTCATAGACATGCAAATTAGCTGATAATGAGGTCAGTTCTCACTGCAGATAATGTGTCTATGAATCTCAACATGCAGCATAGCATAAGAAGGGCCTTTTCAGTGTGACAGTTATAGTTTACGTTGGGGAGTTTAATGAATCACAACAAAAAGAGCTCTTACCACATAGACAAAGCAAGTGTCACCCAAAAAAAGTCCAAATTGTATAAAAATAGTGACACAAGCACCACGGTGTTCTATAGAAACTTGATTTATTAACAATACGCTAGTAAAAATACTTTCACCTCTCAAGGCTTCTTCAGGCAGAAAACTGCACATGGGTTTAAACATGGTTTAAGTAGAATAAATTCATATCATCTGATTTTCATTAAATACAATTAAAGGTATATGTCATATAAAAACAATATAAAAACAATAATAACATAAAATAATTATAATTTATTACTTATGTCTTTCAGAAATGGTTTTAAGCTAAAATAATCATTTAATCCTGGGTATTGGTAAGCCTTAAACCGTAATATCAATTTATTCTCTGACAATTTTGTGTAATTGGATAAATCACCCCCTCTGATAGATTTATTAATGTTTTGCAAAATTAGGAAATTAAATGTATGTGTATCATCTGTATTTTTTATATGTCTATATAGTGCATTAGTTTCTAACTTTCTTCTAATTTCTGAAAAATGTTCACACATTCTGTCCTTTAATTTCCTGTTACTCTTACCTATAGCGAATGCAATACATTGAGAGCATCTAGCCATATATATTATATCTGTAGTATTTCAGGTACCATAGCTTCTTACATAAAATAAAAAGAAGCCTTGAGAGGTGAAAGTATTTTTTACTAGTGTATTGTTAATAAATCAAGTTTCTACAGAACACTGTGGTGCTTGTGCCACAATTTTTATACGAGTTTAATTAATCCTCATGTACATGTATTATTTTCTTCTTTTACTGGACTTGCCATAAGTGTCCCATCTGTATTTTTAAACTGAGCAATCTGAACAGAGAAGAAGTAAAACAAAAAGTAAGTTACGGTGCTTTTAAACAGGACATTCACAGTTGTCAATATTCATATGTTATGACATGCTGACTTTTTAATAGCCTTTAATGACCATTGAGAAGCTTATGCTAAGTCATAACATGCAAGAAACATATACCAGTGTAATTATCTTTTATCTTAATCCATTTTAAAAAATAGAAGAGGCTGACATTGTATTTTTTTTCAGAATGTGAGTTTTTCAAAAGCGATAAAGATCCTGATGATTAACTTAGCCTGCCTGCATCTTTTATTAAATAACAAATTGCATTATCTGCATTTGCATTTAAATTAAGCATTCAATCTGATAGTTTCAAATGCAGAGTGGCAAGTCAGAGGGGATCTCTTATAACCCAGATTGTAAGCCTTAGGCCTCCTTTAAATGACAATATGAGATTGAAATTAAAGGCATTTTTTATCCCACTTATTTCAGGCTTCCATACCCATGACACTCCTCATCATAATAAACCACTGCATTCTCTTTAGTTGAGCTTGTTGACTGTTTTACAAGAGCTTAAATTCTGGAGTTTTGTACTCAGACTAGACTTTTTTTTTTTTTTTTTTTTGCTGCCAGTGCAACTGTAACTATCAACTTCTTTGCTCAAGAATTAGTGACAACAGTCTAAAACTGTCTAACTTTAAAATTTAATGATTTACAAGCAAAATCAAACATTTTTTGAGGAAAAGTGCAAAACAAGAAAAAAATCAGACATTCTGCAAAATGAAGGATAAATAAGAGGCATAACTTGTTAAACCTTGAAGACATGTTCATCTATAAAAGCACTTTGGGCCTTATTCTAAGTATGTAGCTTAAGCGGCTCCCTGCTACACTTTGCTGTGAAGGAAAGGTTAGTTTGCTGTTATTTTTTGTATTACTGTATTGCCTTTCTATATTTTGAATACTGTAGTTTGTTTTCTTTACTTTGTGTTTTGCTTGCATTCTGTTTTAACAGCATATTAAAACTTCAAAAGAGACCACAGCTCTCTCTGTTCTGAGTCAGGCAGAATTTTTTCCCGCCCTCCCACCCCTCCACCCATTTAAGTTGTCTTGTTAAATACCACTGTCTTTCTAGTTGCCCGCCTTTTATGTTAATCTGACCATATATCTCATTTCTCTCTACTTTCACTGGCTTATGTGAGTAATCACAAAATCATCATTTTTGAAATCCCACCCCTTCAATTATTTAAATTTATTGGCCATCCTACAGTATTTCATAGTACCAAAATACAAAAGTGACCACCCCTTTCAATCCATCTTGCTGTTTTAAAAATAGTAACTCTCCACTAAACCTTAACTTTTTAAAAAGGTAAAACTCAAGTTACCTACTTTCACATCTAACTTCTCTAGTGCACACTGCAGAGTGCATTCTTTTCAATCTTACTTTTAAGCATCCCTGTGACTAGCACTTTCTCTAATACCTGCTGGAAAGCACTAGGAAGCCTTAAACTCATACAAACACTGAATTCTCCTTGTTAACAAGGAGAAATTAATAGTAGGCACTAAACAGCCTATAATTGCAAAGTACCTTGCTAAGGAAACAGCTCCTATACTTTACAAAGAAAAAAAAAAAAGCCCCAAACCAAGCATGTCCAAGGGTCAGCTTCTGGTGATTTCTCCTGTCCACCTGGTGAATCTGGGCATACTGGGGCAATGCAGCAATTGCCTCATGTACACAGACAACCCTCTCCTCCTACCATCCAACACTACAACCTGTCAGAGATGCACTTACATAGCCAAAATGGAAGCAAAGCTCTCTCCACCCAAGATTGTGCTAAACAGTCAAGAGGAGAAGGTTAACACCCACACTACATCTCAAGCAACACATAGCCCTTCTAAACCCGCACCACCAACACCCACATATAGCAACACTAAATCCACATATGCAGAGGCCCTTAACTGTAACCTGCCCAAGCAACAAAGACCTCTGAAGCTGAAACGCAAACAAACACCAATCACAACCAATGTGTCACATAGTTCACAACACCAGTGTGCCACCCAGCAACAGCCCCTAAGGCAAGACAATGTACCTAACACTTTAGTCATAGGTGACTCTATAGTCCAACACACTGATGTCCCTCTCACCAGGTTGAATAAGGAGAAAATTACAGTCAGCTGCCTGTCGGGTGCCAGGATCCGCCACATAACGCATGCACTCAAGTCACTCCACAACAAGTACAAATATGACTCTGTCATTGTCCATGTTGGAGTGAATGACTTGAGACGTACTTCCCTGGACTACATGAAAAGAGACATGAAAGAGCTCTCGGATCATGTGGCCCAGGCAGGTATGACCCTAGCCCTGAGTAGCATCCTGCCTTCGCCCAGAATGATACCACAATATAAGGATAAAATGATTGACTTCAACAATTGGCTAAGCTTATGGTGTCATTCAAAGGGGATCCAGTATCTGTCTGCCTGGGATGACATGATTGACAGACCACGATGCTTTGCCAGAGATGGTCTGCACCTGTCGCCCCTGGGATTCAGGTTACTGGCTAAGGCTCTTGCCACCCCTATAGTGCCTTTTTTAGGCAAACTTCAAAAGACAAAACCACCACCGTAACAGGTACAAGCATGCAAAATCTGAAGGTAATGCTTCTCAATGCTAGAAGTCTAAACCTCAAAATGCACTCTCTCGAGGCACTCCTAAAAATGGAGAACATCGATATCTGTGCAGTAACTGAGACCTGGTTCAAGGCTCCAGAGAGCACCCTTGCAATACCAGGCTACAACTCTTACCACACTTTGTGCCACCAAACCAGGACCGAAACACTAAAGGTGGAGGAGTGTCAATATTCACCAAGGATATTCACACCACCAGGCTAGTTGGCCAACACAATGTGTCTGAAATTCTCCAAGTGCAACTAACACTAGGTAAGACTGGAATCCAAATTGTAGCTTGCTACAGATCCCCACCATACCCCAAGATTCTCACTACGCCTTTCTAAACATACTGGAAAATTTTAAGATCCAACCAAACACCCTAATACTGGGTGCTTTTAACTACCCTGCCACTAACTGGGAATACTACTCATGTCCCAACACCTTTATGAACGGTTCTTGGAATTCATAAATTCCAATGCCCTGGATCAACTAATCCATAGTCCCACCAGGGCTCCAATATCCTAGACCTGGTCATTACCAACATGGGAAATCAATGCTCCATACCTATGGTCACCCCTCGTTAGTCAGGTCTGACCATAAGCTAATCACCCTTAACATCCACATCCCACCCCCACCCCCAGTAAAGAAACCACCATAAAAACTTCTCCAAAGCCAACTTCATGCTACTCAAGTCAGAAGTGACAAACTTCATAACACCCATGCAGACGGGAACTGAAAGTTCAACTGCTGAATCCTACACTAAGGCACTGTACGAGCACATCCACTCATGCATGAATCGTGCCATCCCAAATAGAACCAAAATGCTCTCATCCAAAAAGGAAGCCAATCTGGTGGTCCCCTGCCATAAACAAACTTTACAACAAAAGGAAGAAACTTTTGCAGAAAAGAGGAAAATCCCAGGATGCAAAAAACTCCCTTACTAGCCTCAGTAAGAAACTGAGATGCCTCACAAAATCCTCCAAAGCTAGTTACGAAAATAAAATTGCCAAAGATTCCAAAGCATTCTATAACTATGTCAAGAATCTAAATGGCAATGCTCAGATCTGCTCTGAGCTAAAACAGAATGGCATTAAATATACTGATCCAAAGGATATTGCCAATATCCTGGCAGATCGATTCAGTGCCAACTTCACCCCCCTCTCACCCACTAAATGGCCCATCTCAATACCGGAAGATTGCCAAATTCCAGTAATAACGGCCACACAGGTACAAAACGCACTCTCTAAAGCCAAGAATACAGCATCCATGGGACCAGATGACATCCCGGGCTGTGTACTACATGAACTACAATATGAACTGGCACCTCACCTAAGTGTCATGTTTAATCATAGCCTCACCTCAGGTTTCATGCCCACTGAGTAGCGCAGAGCTACAGTTATCCCAATCCACAAGGGGGGATCAACCTTGGATCCCGGAAACTACCATCCCATCAGTCTGACAAGCCTTATCTGCAAGGCCATGGAGCGTATTATCATGGAACTTATAAACAAAGACATTGGCAACCTTCAAACACTGGACCCCACCCAGTTTGGGTTTGTGAAGGGCCGATCTTGTCTCCTGAACCTGATTGACTTCTTTGAATCAATCTCCAGAGCCATGGACAAGGGTAAGGTGGTCCACACAGCCTATCTAGACCTTGCCAAGGCCTTTGACACCATCCCCCACTCTGGAATCATAGATAAACTTACTAAGTTGGGCATTAATCCCTATGTCACCCAATGGGTTGCTAAATGGCTTACTGATAGAACCCACACTGTAAAAGTAGCCGACTCCAAATCCAGCTCCAGTCAAGTGACAAGTGGAGTACCTCAGGGTTCAGTCCTGGGGCCGCTCTTGTTTGGCATCTACTTCTCTGAAGTACAGGTCAACACTAAGGGACTCTGGCTAACAAAGTTTGCAGATGACTGCAAACTGGGAGCCATTATTGAATCCCCAAATGATGTGGATACTCTACAAAAGGGCCTTACAGAAACAGATGCTTGGTGCCAGAGCCATGGGCTCAAGCTCAATGCCAAGAAATGTATTGTTATCCCCTTTGGGAAAAAACATGTATCCATGAATTACCATATAGGTGGCAGTACACTAAACACAGAAAGTGTGACAAGAGACTTAGGGACACAGGTGGACAGTGGTCTCACCTTCGATAACCACATCGCCACAACAGTCAGGAAATCCTTCTATGTGGCACACCTCATCATGAAGGGCTTTTCATCCAGAAAAAAGGAGGTCATTGTCCCACTGTGCTCATCCCTCATTAGACCCATTATAGAATACAACGCCCCATTTGGTATGTACCTCTCAAGACATCTGCAACAACTGGAAAGGCCTCAGAAATACCTCACTAAAAGAATCACAGGCCTAAAGCAGATGCCCTACGCTGACCGCCTTAAAAAACTCCATCTATACTCTGTCGCATATCGTCTACTCAGAGGCGATCTCTGCTTAACATACAAGGCCATGTCAAACCCAGAGCTGTTGGACATGCTACACTTAAAGAAATCCCAATCCCTCAGAGCTACACGCTCCAGGGATCTAAACCTTGTCATCACAATAAACAAAACATGCTGGAGGGATAGGTTCCTGACCCAGAGACTCCCCAGACTCTGGAATAGATTGCCCATACATGTCAAGCAGAGTGCCTCTTTGGACCTCTTCAAGAGGAACCTTGACGATTGGATGGGAGAAAGGAAATTCACCCCAGGGATCAGGTCAGTCGCCCTACTAGACAGGGTTCCAGGAAAGTAAATAATGTGGGAAGAAATAGCCAGGGAATTGTTATGGCTAGGCTTGTATAGGCCCTAGGGCTGATAGCCTAGTACCAACCTATGAACCTATGAACCTATGAAAAAAATATTTGCTCCTCAGAACGGATTATGATACATCTGTCTTAATTGAGAAAAAGACAGATTTTGTTGGTACTTCATGACTGAGAAACATCTTAGCAATGGTGATGTAGCAAAGCAATGGAAGAATGACATTTATACCAACTTTGTAGTAAGCAGGATTCATGATTCAGAGACTGTTAATATCAATGCTGGCATCTTGGAATAAAATACACAAAAAACAGAAACAATATATAGGCTTGTGGTACCTCATGAGCTACTTTGTTGCTGACAAGTTGTTGCATACCCATGATGCTTCAGTTTTCATCAAAAGTTAAATGGCAAACAGCAATTGAGCAAATTATGCAAGTATTAAAGCTGAGCTCAGAGAGATTATTCATGATGGCCTGGATGAAATTATGTCAACTGTCTTTGCATTTTTGAGATAAGTTATGTTCATAATAACATAACAGAGCAGTTGTGAATGTTTTGGAAAGGTGACTAGTTTGAGAAGACATGCTTTTCCTTTTAGAATACTGTACTGGTTTATGGTCTGGACTAGAAAACCACCTATGTATTTTTAATCCAGTTGTGTCAGTACTCTTTCCATAAGCCTGCAGATGACAAAGATACCACTTGTACCACATGCTCAGAACAAAGCCAGTTGGTAGATTTTTATTAAATAAGATAGCTAGAGGAAATGCAAGGTTTTGCTTGATACTGTTAAAGAAAATAACCGACCATGTTTTCTCTATGGCCACCTTTATTTGATCCTGCAAATAAGTTTACAGGGGCATTCGAACTTATAGTAATGGAATAAAGTAACTAGAGACAGTGCGCTGCTAACAGTAATCATATATTTGTTATGATATCAGCAGGATCTCATGGTTTTTAGGCTCATATGTCATTACTAGGCCTTTTTACTCCAAACCTAGCTTTGCAATTTGTATATGGCAGGAAAAATTACTCAGGGGCATATATTTAAGCAATAACCGATGACGTGGTGTGGTATATTGAAGATTTACCCACGGTTGGGGTGTTGTTTAATCATGAGGGTGAAGCCCGAGTGACTAAACAAAGGCAACCGTCGGTAAATCTTCAATATACCACAACCACGGAGTCGGTTATTGCTATTATACAATGACATTATTTAAGAAAAAAATCCTTACTTCTCTTAAATAATGTCTTTGTATAACAGTGGATTGCTGTTCTTCCACCGGTTGTGGTATACTGCTTCTATGTTTTGATGTACTGAGCATGCATATGGGACTTGCGTTCCCACACATACCGAGTACATCAATGCTTTGAAATGGAAGCAATGGAGAAAAGAAAGTCTTTGTTGCTCCTTTTTCTCTCTATCTCTTTTTTTTTTTTTTTTTTTATTATTGTAAAAAAAAAAAGGTTTTGGGGCAGTTTATACCAATGGAAAAAAAGTCCAGGCGACCGGACCTTTTCCTGTTGGTATATTGTTGGATTTACAACGGGCACACTGGTTGGACTGGCCAATCAGCATACACATTTTCAAATATTAATAGGGAGATATTGTATAATTGTGTTTATTTACCAGTACATTTACAAGCTTCCTCTGTCCAATGCAAGCATAGGTGCCAGACATTTCTTATTATCCATCTATTCTTTGGTCCATGTTACATTTGAATAGGATAAGGGATGAACTCTGCTTCACAGGGATGGGAAGCCTGTTCCAGAGTAGGGTTAGTTTCTGAGATATATACCTGCCCCTCCAACATCTTCAATTTATGTTGAAAATGAGAGTTAGGTCTTTGGATTGAGTATTTCTAATGCTGCCAGATTTGCAGATGTGCAGCAAGTCCCAAAGTACTGGGTCAGATGATGGCTTGTAAGCCAGGCATAGATCACCACTCAGTAATGTGTAGGAGACTGAGAATATAGATAAGGCATTAAGATAGTCTGTGGATAACTCAATACAGAATGATTTCCGTAAAACAGTAGACACATGCTGGTCAAAAGACAAGTCACTGTTCATATATGTTCCCAAGTCCCAAGCCACTGTGTCTACTCCTAGTGGGTATTGTCAATATGGTAATTCCCAGGAATGGCTGACTTTTTGGCATTCAGTTTTAGACCATGTCTATGGTACCAGTTAGTTTGTGACAAACCCTCTTGGAGGATATTAGTGTCTTTGGGGTATTTTATAATACTACCAAGCTTGTAGCTGTCCACAGACTTAGTCAGCCAGAGGCATTTAATATAAGCTTTGACTTATGAAAAGGAAAAGAGAAAAGAAGAGTTGCCCCAGCATTGACCATTGAGGGACTCCATTGGTGGCTGGCCTTTTTGTGGAGGTACGTCCCCCCCCCTCCATACTAATTTCCTGTGTCCTATCTGTGAGCCAGATGGCAATGCAAAAGGTGACATAAAGGTTGCCTGTAGTTTTGCGAGTTTATCAACAATGCTAAAATGAGAAAAATAGTTGAATGCATTGGCCAGGTCAAGACAGGCAGCTTGTGCCATTATGCCCTCACCTTAGCTTTGGTGACTTTCTCAAAGAAGTCCACCAGGAAGAACAGACAAGATCTTCCATTGATGAATCTAAACTGTGTTTTGGATCCAGTGTCAGAAGATTGCCTCTGTCCATGATAATTCTATCCATGGTCTTACATATGAGACTAGTCAGACTTATGGATCTGTAATTACATGGGTCAGCAGACAGTCCACTAATAAACAGAACATTCTGGAGGGACAGGTTCCTAACCCAGAGACTTCCCATACTTTGGAACAAACTTCCCATTCACATGAAGTAAAGCACTTCACTGGCCCTCTTTAAGAGAAATCTTGATGAGTGGATGGGCAATAGGAAGTTCACCCTGGGGATCACTTCAGTGGCCTTGTTTGACAGGGGCACTGGGAACTAACTTTGGGCAGCATGATGCCAGGGAATCTTCTTAGGCTAGGCTTATATAAGCTTCAGGGCCATTAGCCTAGCACACAACTGTGAACCTATGAACCCTTGTGCAAAGGGATTATTGTTGCAGTCTTCCATTTGTTAAGCATGAAGTCAGTTTGGAGGCTAAGGGTGAACAATGATCAAAGAGCGCTCAATAGTCATCATTCATTCTATTCAGTAGGTAATATAGAATATTGTCAGGTCCAAATGATGCAGTATTTTGCACTGTGGAGATTCAATTCAGGACCTATTCACTGGTTGTAGCCAGGGAAGTTATGGTCAATGGTATCTCTTGTGAGGTGTCATCGGTGGACTGTTGGGTAAAATTGGAGCTAAACTGTCAGCCAGTATGTTTGCTATATCCTCCAGCTCTATACAGGTGGTTCAGTTTACAATTGGTTCAGCACACTACTGTGCATTACCTTTGAGGTTCAGACATAGCTGAAGAAGGCATTGTGGTTGTTGTTTGCCTGTGAGGCTATCTGTACCTCAAATTTGGGTCTGATAGGCTTGATAAGACCTGAGGTGCTGTTTAGTTTGATTTGGGTATTCTTGCCTTGCACAACATTGCACTTACAAACTTTGGCCATAATTTTCTACCTTTTGTTTTATAACTTTTTAATACTGGAATTCCATAACAATGGCTTGTTCTATGAGTTAGTCCTACGGTTATTTCCAGTGGGTACAGCTACTTCAATGCAGTTGTTTTCATGATGGTATGGGTTTCTGTCAACAATTCCACATAGACCATGCAGTTTACATGGTTTGGGGGCTTGACATTTTTCCAGGTTATCATTCAGTAGTAGGAGCTTTGTTTAGAATCATTTCTAAACATACAGGGGTTAGATATGGTGTCATGTTATTGTTTAATTTCAAATGGGACTGCTTTATGATCTGACCAGACTAATAAGAACATTACATATGGGTGGGTACACAGTTCCCAGTGTTTGTGAGGATCAGGTCAAATATGTTGGCACTCTTATTGTGTGTACAGAGTAACAGTCTAGAGAATTTGTGTTGATAAAGACCAGGAATATCTTTCCCTGCTCATAGGAAGTTGTGTATGTTTCCCAGTTTATAGTGGGGTAGTTGAAGTCACCCAGGACTATAGTGTTGGGTTCAATGTAGAGTGATTACAATGCTTTTAAGTTTGTGGTATGGGTATCCTGTGTCTTAGAGCTGGATCTATAACTTGCAGTAATATGATATGGGACTTTGGATATAGGGCATCTAAAGAGAGAGTCGCAATGCTTGACCAGTCATGAGGTGCGACTTTTTTGATGTATATTGAGAAAACTCCACCTTTTGTTCCTTTCTGTGCAATGAAATGTCTAAATCATCCCACTTGAATCCACATCCTTTCTCCCCCTATTGTTCTCCATTCCTCCCTTTCCTCCACTTTGTCCTTCTCCTCTAATATCTTATAGAAAGTAACCTCCTCTTATGACAAGACAGTCACTTACTACTGTCCATGCTCCTTCACTTCTCAGTCCTGATAACCTGCTACATGTATCCTATTTGCATTATGGGTATCAATATAAATAACTACACCTCCTGTAACGAAAAAGAGAAACTGCTTCTTGTCTGTACTGTTGACCACTGATGACAATCCATATGTGCTATTACCAGTTTTTTGTTATTACCTTTTTTTTCTTACTACATTGTATACATTTCTTTTAGCTGTTTTCACTTACATGTACTGCAATGGCTGTTACTTAATTATTTTATTTTATTTGTGCAAACTTACTTAGTTGTACTGTGGAACTTTTCTCCCTGGGCCTCTGCTGAAAAAGGGCAATAACTCAGTCAGCCTATCCCAGTCAACAAAAGTCAAATAAATAATAAATAAAATGTGAGGAAGGCATTATAATCGTGCACTATTGAGGTGCTCTGCATGGTAATTCCACAAATGCCTAAAATTTTCCAGCATGAGAAAAACTTGCAGAACGCTATTTTTTTTATTAGACTCCTGCCCATAGCTCTCAACCTCTTAGCACAAAAAAAAAATCTGGACAAAGCCAAAAAATAATGGAGTGGGGCAATGCCCCAAAAACAAGGACACATTTTAAATATTGATCTTATAAACTTGGAATGTTGCTGGAATAATTGTGTTACCATGTATTTTCTGAAGGATATGAAGTCTGAAACTTAAATGATTGTTAACATTTAGTGAATTCATTCCTCACTGATTTGCCACAAAAATGCAGAAAATCATAAATTTTATGAGGAAAAGACCGAAAATAAGGACATTCTGCAAAAATATGTACAGTTTAAAGGTATGTTCCTAGCATTGAGCAGTAATACCTTCAGGTTGCTTTGGGTTGATTATGCTACGATAAAAAGCTTATCAGGCTGGCATTACTTAGAAAATGCACCATGTGTGTGCAGAATGATTTAGCCAGTATTTAAAAGCCTAAGGAGGATAGGTGCAGACTACCCTTGATGAAGCAGAATAGTCTGACAACCATCACCTCCAGGCTGATTAATTTTATATCTGCTTTAAATGACTCCAAAAACTAAGTCAGTTGTTGAAGTTAATTATATTCTGTTCATCAAGTGGCACCATCCATGGTGAAGATAGAAAGCTGGTCAATGTCAGGCTCATTCCAACCTGGGACAGACAGTCCAAGAGCCCCATCATGTTTCTCTTCATATAAAACAGTGAGGTACATTTCAGGTCATTTACTCTCGCATCTATAATGACAGAGTCATATTGATACGTGTGATTCATTGACCTGAATGAACATGTGATCCAGATCCTGGCCCCTGAAAGGCAGCTGACCATGACCCTCTACTTTCTCAGTGTGGTGGAACATCAGTTTGTCTCACAATGGAATCGCCTATGATTGGAACATTAGCTTATGTGGTGGTTTTCACAACTTGAGACACCATGCATTGAAACTGTGTGTATCATGGTAATGTTGCTTTGAGAGGATGTTTGTGGTTTTACTGAGGAATCCTATTGTTAAAGCTGCATCTAGGAGGCCTCTGAGTATTGGGTAGATTGCTTTTTAGGACTCAGTATACATGAGTCTATATGCTTGGTATTTAATGTGGGCACTTGGTGGAAAATGGAGTTGTGCTTCTCTTACAATTTGATTGATAATTGTAGTTGCTATTTAGGTGGTTGTCAGTAAACGAAACAACTGCTACATTGCTGCAGAATATCTGTTTCCACCAAGCCAGCTACAGAGACAGGAGGAAAGTGTTTATCCATGTTTTCAAATGGATTACATGGGGAATTGTACCAGGTTCTAATTTAGTAAAACTATAATGTTTAAGACTGTTGGAGCAATGCTTTTCTGTGTGCAAACTGCATTAATGAGGTGGTATATGTGTTTATGGCAGGTTTGCATGGATGCTATTGAGCTAAGAACTACACTCTTAGTGTGATCTTGCAGAGCACTGCTGCTTAATGTGCAGATTAGGTGTCTGTCATGAAACCAGGTACTCCAGAATTATTGAAGGTTGTTTTTTACAGAGAAAATTGGATTCAAAACAACTACATCTATATATAGCAGTGCTGACCACCACTGCATAATAAGCAGTATCTCACAAACACAACTACTTTATATAGGCACAGAAATTCAGCGAGCAAGCAAAATAGCTGATTGGTCAATTACAGGAGATCACTCAAAGATTTCCTCAGTGAATCCAGAGCTCAGAATAGACCAGGCTACACTGCTACTAGCAGAGTGCAGACTTAATCTTTCTAACTGTAAAAATCACTTAAGATGAGGTAAAAGTGTAGGAACTCTAGTAACTAGAACAGTAAACTACTAGCAAATAGTTAGAAATTTAATGTCAAACATGCAGAAATCAGCAGCTAATACAGTGAAGTACAGCAGCATTTTTAAAGTGTGAAAAAGTACAGAAACACAAAAACAACGCATGTTGACTCTGATTTTCTCACCTTATATACATTTTAATCCAAAGAACTCCATGGATAAACCACCACAGAAAGAATGTCAACACAAGATTAAAATGAGTCCAACCTTTATTAAAATGATAAAAACAAATACTCCAAGAGTATACATATCAATGTACATTCCTTTAGGATAAGCACTTTTGGCTGTAGCCTTCTTCAGATCCTGTTTCCGTCTTGATGAATTTTTCAATTAAAAACAAAATCTACCTATCACAGGCTTCTCTGTGAACCAACACCTTAATTTCTGCCCAATTGAAAAAATGTCCAGTCAGATAGACATATAGAGTCCTGACCAACTGATAGTGTTTACCATTTCCTCTTCCTTTGAGTATAGGTTTTAGCGGTATCATCCCATTCAAACCTGGACTGCGGTCTACTCTCAAGTTTATTATGCAGTTAACCTCTGCAATTTCAGTTTTATTGTTAATATCCCCTCCTCTTTTACCTTCTGAAAGTAATTGTAGAACTTTAAACTTAAAGGAGCATGAAGGATAGAGTATTAAATGATTAGCCAAGGCATTTGTTTTGATCTGTTCATGAATATCACGTAGATGCTGCAAAATTCTTTCTTTAAACATGCGGTCTGTCTTCCCTACATAGTAGGCTGTACACATCTGATAGGTAGCTCGATACACTAGATGTTTGGTGTTGCAGTTGGCCTGTCTTTAAAAGTAATATCTTTTATTTGTGATAGGATGACAGAAAACATTTGAGGTGTCAATATAAGGATATGCCACATTGATTAGTGCCTTCTTTGCTTTTAGGTACCCGTTGCTCTAGTGCAAATCCATCTTTTCCACAGAGAAGTCTTTTGATATTTTTCCTGTTCTGAAAAATAAACCTGGGTGTCTCTCCCACTATACTTCGTATATTTTCATCTTCAATGAGCACTGGCCAGAACTTCCGAATAACTTAGGGTTGCCAGCAAAACTCTCTTCCTTTTCTGTCAGTTACATTATCGTAACCACCATATCCACTCCACTCATGCCCTCTAGGACATGAGCAGCCCCTTTGGGTCAAAAAGTATTTGACAGGTAGAAGCCACTGTCACAAAGAATAGCATAGTAGTGTGGCCCCCTGGAAGGATATAGCTGTGATGCAGTAGTTACTCAAGCGTTTCTATTGCAGCAGAAAAAAATGTAAGTAGGCAACAGTGTGAAATGGAACTGCACTAAGTAAAAGTTACAGAAGTACCTCTGTTTGACACTGACTTAAGCAGATGACATAAAGAAACAATGTCCCTACTTTAATATATGAAGGAGAAACTACAGATGTCTGGGTGGTGTAGTGCAAACATTTAATGACCTGGGGATGCAAGGCTGCACCAATATGGATGATTTTCTGCAACATTTTAATTATGGAGATTGTGTGGTATAACTAGTGTGCGTTACATGAAACTACTAGAGTGCAGTATGGCATGTACATTTTGGAAAGTCGGATCAGGAAAAAGTGGGCAGTCCTTGACTTGTAGTACTATTTATATACTCTATATTTGTAATATATTTTTATTTATGGGATAGCGTCTTGGATCTTCTGGATAAATGGTTTGCACTTTTTTTCTTCTGCAATAGGCAG
Source organism: Protopterus annectens (assembly GCF_019279795.1). Taxonomy (NCBI): domain Eukaryota; kingdom Metazoa; phylum Chordata; order Ceratodontiformes; family Protopteridae; genus Protopterus; species Protopterus annectens. The sequence goes on from NC_056733.1 coordinate 1,649,723,226, forward strand.
CTGACTCATCAGTGCTGGCAGACACTGTGGATGTAATAAGCTGATCAAATGTGAATGCAAATTTTGTGGCAACTTATACAACTGCCATTTTCATGTCCACAAATCAAGACACCTAAGCATTCCTTGTACTGGCTTTCCAAAGTAGACAGACTCAAAGATACACCATCACTGTCCAGTCTTACATAGTGTGGTGTCATATTTAATGATGTGTGCTGAGAGAAATGAGTCACATGTCTTTTATCATGCTGTTACATTGCAGAATCACCAATCCATGAAAATCAAATAAGTGTAAAAGAACAAGGATGTTATTAAAGGCTGCTGCCCACTCGTTGTACAACAAGACCCAGATATCAGTGAGGAAAAGCATAAGTAAGAAACATTGAATGCGCTTATTGGTTAAACATCTCCATGAAAATGCTGAGCAGAAGTAGCTGAATGAAAGCTGTCTGACTACTTGGAGGATATAAAAAAACAATTCTATGAGAGTAATAGTAAAGGAAGTGGAGGTAAGCATGCATCATATTCTAGCACATGACACTGACTGAATAAGCAGATATTAGGACAGAATACACAAGACAGGGGCACAGTCAATAGCAATGTACCACATATTGTCAGGATTCTATTCTTGTACACAGCAGTTGTTTCAGACAAAGTAGAATACTTAATTGTTAAAAAACAAGAAACAAGAGGGATCAGTGGGACATTTAGCAGAGTTCCATTGTCCATGCCTTCTTCTCAGGCAAACCATAACCAACTTGGATTTTGACCAGTGTTTATTAAACAGACTTTATTTATACATAAGGCCAAACTGGCACTTGTTAATTTTTCTTTATCAATGCATCGCATATGTCAAAGATTCAATGCCTTTCATTTCTCAGTTGATAAATATTACTTTTCAGCCACCATTTCATCATTGCTTGTATACAACAGCATTATTTGTACAATCTGTGCATTGGTCAGTATAAGTAAATAAAAAAACAGGAACAGGCGCCTTCTTCGCAAATGGACAAGTAATTTATTTAGCTTTAAGTGCAATTAATTACTATACACTTTTCATCGAGTATATATCCCCGACTTCTTCAGAAGCTTGAAACAAAGAACACCAGAACAACAGTAATTAAATACTATCTAAATCAATTAGTGGGCTGTGTGGTTCTGCCTGTTGGTTGTTTTGTTACCGTGGAAACATAGTTCTTTCAGTCACCACGCCCATTATGTACTTGTCCATTTGCGAAGAAGGCGCCTGTTCCTGTTTTTTATTTACTAGTTGTGCGTATTTCACATATCTCCATTGGTCAGTATAAATATTTCCTTACTGACCTGGCCCCAAAACCATAAAGCTATGCCAAACCTATGAACCATGTTAGAATTTGCCACTTGTTTCTGTCTCAGTTTCTTGGACATGAAGGATTCACTCATCAGTGCTCTCTGCTAACAATATTCCCAGGTATTTTGTTTATGTATATGTGGCTTTCATATGACACTAGGCAGTTTCATCAAATTGCTCGACTGTTGATACATTTAGAGAAGTAAGAAAATAATAATCTAAAGAAACAGTATATAAACAATGATCAATACCTCATTAGCTGGTCAAATATCAATGCAATTGTGATCATTTAAGCTTTAAGATGAAGTCTTTCAATAGCATACACAGCATTGTTTTGTAATTTTTAATGTAAATAAGAATAGGCAATTTTAGATTCCAAGTGATGTCACTACTATGATCCTATAAAAACATTTTGTGGCATCATTAGATTTTAATGAGTTAAGTGAAGGTGTTCCACTCATACTGCACACCACATGCAAATACCATCCTTCTAACTAAACATCCAGCCTTATGTTTTCTATGGATGAATCTGACATCTCCTAGGATAGTACTCCTATCCTGTGTCCTGACATTAAGGCTGCATCTGTGTCCTAGAAATGACCTTTTTCAGCATGCCTCCTACAAACTATCCAGCCTTATTTTAAACATTGACAAAGTGTGAATGGGTGATTTTGTACTCTCCACCAAATCTATTGTAGAAAGAGGCTGAGTTAGCTGTTAGCTCACCTTACATTCCTCTCTGTCCTCTGCCCTGCCCTTTATTCTGTCTAACTTTTCCAATCCCCGTCTTGCCTTTGACATTTTATGCCCTGATCCATAACTCCTCTGACCTGAATGCTATTCATGTATGATTGCCCTGCCCTTTTTCCATTACCTTGTCAATCTAATAGCTGATATCAAAGAGTTGGTAAGCTAGGATAGTGTAGACTAAGGCATAAACCCTCTATGACATAGAAATATACAATAAAGTAGCAGCACAGCTTGTCAACTTGTGCTGTGTTCAGAGATGACTACCTTGAACCCTTCTCATGATAGTGTGTCTGGTAAGGAGTCATGAGTAAATGATGTGTGGGGCTCTGTAATTAAAATGAAAGCATAGCAGTGTTTCTATTCCCATGGTCTTCCTCTGCCATTTAGAATTCTATGTGTTTACGTTATACTTAACATATGTTAGGAGCATGAACTGGCATTGCTATGGTTTTCATGATCACTGCCAGCATTAAAGGCTGAATTAAACTACAGCCATATTCAGTTTCATATAGCATAGTTTATGCTATCGCCAATGGTATTCACCCCATGGTCATGTTTCTGTTAGCCATGTACTGCTGTCTCTGCTAAAACAGAGCTATTGATCTACACAGCAATACAAAGTAAGTTGTAAGCTGAAAGCAATAATTATTTTTTTCACACAAAAAGAGGTCACATCTTGCTCCCACAACAGTATCAGCCATTATGTTACTTCAATTGACTGTAACACAGAATGTGCCTTCACTCTAACACGTAGAGCTGTACTGCAAAATTATAAATCTGAATCAGCATCTATCTTGCTGTATATTCCTAGCATGCCCCACAGCTGTTTGTGATACTGTTCCCATCACTTGTAAGCACTGTGCAGTGTGCTACATATGTTGTTGCAATGATAAGATATTCTGTGGGATTCATTAATAATTGTGTAGGCTTTGTGCAAAGCCCACACAATGTTTCTGTGTTAGTGCAATGAGCAGTAGCGCTAATTGCATTTGCATGCTTCTCATTACACTTCCATGAATACAAGCATGTTTTCATGGCCAGCAACAGTGTTGGCATCCAGGAAAACATGTTGAGCAGCACAAGCACATGCAATAAACAAACAAGCTTGCCTATGCTTTCACGGACAGCACAAAAAGCCTCATAGGGAAAATAATGCAAGCTGTACCAGGCAGAAAAAGTGTATTGAGTGCAATGTGCATGTAAATAAAACATATGAACACAGAAATAACTAAGAGGGTAGGGAAACTGCAAGGGCAACTACAATGGATGGGTTACCAGTCAGGGAAAGTATATAGAGGACAATCTGCACAGAAATCAAAGATATGTATACCAAAATATGTAACTGGGGAGGGCAAATATTAAAATTATAGTAAGATAATTGATGTGAAGATGCTTATGTCACAAAGAAAATTGTGTAATAATACAATTTTGCAATATGTATGTCATAATTAATGGCGGTCACAGTTCCTGATCAAATATAGGTTAAAAAAGCAAACATGATATTATGCAATGTGACAGTTACACAAATTATCATTGCAACAGTTGTAATATGACATATGAATGTCATTAAAATTCTGAGCTAAGATGGCTGTTTGCAAGGACAGTACATACATTATGGGACATTGTCATAACTTGCATTTTGTCAATATAACATTTTGGAAAATAGGAATGGTTTAGAAGCCACAATCTCCCTTTGCAAGAATCAAATCCATCACATCAGTGTTACCACTGACTGGAATATTAGCTGTGTACACCCCAGAAATAGGTCAAACACATGCACGAGGAAGATCATCCTTGAAGGGAATTATGCACTCCAGTATTCTAATGGTTGTGTATCTCATATGTAGGTGTGTGTGGCTTCACACATGTTGGAGCAGAGTGTGACATACGTAATATCCTTGTGTAAGGCACTCCTGCTTGACACAGTTATTGTGCAGACAGATATGAACAGATGCAAACACCACACTATGATGCAATGTATTCCCCAGAGCTGTGTATTGTTAGCATGTGCCATATGAGGTGGCAATGGGTATTGTCACAAACAAATGAAATTAATGTATGAATTAAGAAAGGATCCCTGATAATGAATGGCATATCAGCATGTCAAACTGATGGCAATTACATGAGTATGCTCATGTGCACACAAGTTTATTACATGCAGACACCACTGGAGAAGTCTGACTACATGCCAGACACAATGCATCTTTGGAAGAATGATATCAGCTGTTTCATGCAAAGGAGATGTGTGTGCAAAAAAAGACTTCTACAGCTATGTTTAATTGTAAATGTTGTTAATACTCAAAGGTGTACGACACTTCACACACAGTTAAGAGAGTTTCACTGCTGTATTCAAACTCCCTATTTATTTACTGACACAGTCTACACTGGTGCATTATACACACATGCCAGAGGAGAAGTCTAACTTTAATGGTGTGAGAGTACATTATTGAAGTGGTGACCTCATCAGTGTGTTGTAGAGAGTATGTGTTTGCAAAAGAGTAAAAAGGGGATGTGGGGTTGATCCTGTAAATATTTCTCACAAGTGGGAGTTGAATGAGTAGAGCTGTTGAATTAATTCTCTAGTGATGCTAGGGACCCACAATCCCAAACATAAATTGATTATTATGAAATTAGAACCCCCCTCCCTATTTAGTTATATAATATAGAGAACACAGTACTTAATGCAAGTGCCATCACAGAAGTCTGATTTCTATAGCATGTTATAGAGGATGACATCACTATTGTGTTGCAGAAAAGATTATGTTGGGAGAAGAGTTTGAAACTGATGTGGACTCACCTTGCAGTGTAAATGTGTATCCAGACTACTACTATATTGAGGCCAGCAGTAGTTAAGATCATATTTACCCAATGCCATACACACAGAATTTGACTGATGTGAGATTACAACCTCCTAGCTATCTATTTACACAATCTAGAGAATCTACTACTTAACCCAAGTTCCACCAAAGAAGTCTAACTTTTACAGTATTACAGTGCAGTGCAGATAGGATTAGCCTCTCAGTCTGTGTCAGAGAAGATATTGTAATGTTGAAGGTTTTGTGCAAATCTGTGTGTGTTGCTGTGCTGGAGCAAGTGCAATGCTATGTTCAATAATAAATAAATACTGCTGACTTATTTCAGCTATTCTGTCATTAATGTATATTGCAAAACTCAGAGTGACATTTACCAGTGTTGTATACATGAGACGAAAACACTTGTGAAACACTACATGAATAATGAAGCATTCATAGATCATAAGCCAGCTCTCAACTATCAACTGGTCATTCCTCAGCCACTTACCTCCTTGATGAAGCTGTAATGGAATTTAACAACATATACCTTAACATACTCAACTCCCTAGCCCCCATACAAAATGTCAGAATAAAATCAGCCGTATCCCCTTGGCTAACAAACTCCACCCATGTTCTAATGGCTGAGAGAGATAAAACTTGGAAGCTCTGGACTAAAACAAAACTCCCCTCCCATCTCCAACAGTACAGACATTTATGCAACCTTACTAAGAAAGCCATCACCAATGATAAGAAAAACTACTACACAAACCCTCTTGAGACACACCTAAACAACTCAGAGAAATTCTGACATGCAATTAACCAAATTCTTCATCCAGGCAACCCCTCCTCTCCTCAACCTAGCCCTTCAAACACTGTTCTCTAAACTGCTACTTACTTTAACTCCTATTTTATAGACTCCATTAGCAAACTAACCAACCATCCTAACTTCAACACCACTACTACCTCACCCACTAACCCTCTTATACCCTCCAACACCTCCTCAGCCTTCTTCCTGAAAACTGTATCCACCAAACTATATTAAGTTCCTGCTTCTTAAACTTAAACCTTGCTCCCACTCAACAGATGATCTCCCTCCACTCTTTCTCCAGAAAGCAGTCAACTCGCTAGCACTACCCATCTCCACTCTCATTAACCAATCCACTACTGAGGCCAAAGTCCCAGCAGTCTGGAAACAATTCTAAACCTTACCCATCCATAAAGGTGGCAGTTCTACCGAACTATCCAACTTTAGGCCCATTACAATTCTATCACCCCTCTTTAATAGCCTGGAAAAATGTGTACACAAACAAATCCTACAATACCTCATACAAGAGAACCTAATCATCCCCACCCAACATGGATTTTGTCCTAGTCATAGTACCTCTACTGCCCTCATCTCCTTCATCAACACCATCTCACAAACCGGAGACCACAACAAACTAGTCTCATGCCTCTTTCTTGATCTCTCAAAAGCTTTCAACATTGTCTCTCACCACTCCTCTTAAATAAACTCTCTGAACTAAACCTATCCAACCTCTACTATTTCATGGTTCTCTAGTTACCTCAGCAATCATTTCCAGTCTGTAAAATGGCTTTCTGCTCTCTCCCCCCTGTACTCCCTATAAAGATGGGCATTCCCCAAGATTAAATACTGGGCCCACTACTATTTAATATTTTCACCAATCAATTATCTACCTCCACTCCTCAGTCATCTGTTATACAATATGTTGATGACTCCACAATCATCACCATAGCTAATACCCTGTCCGGTCTACATATTACAACTCAGAACTCCTTTTTGTCTATTGAAAACTGGCTCAACCAAAACTACCTAATAATAAACCCAGAGAAGACTAAACTCTTGCTTTTCATCCCCAAAACAATGTATCATCTAAAACCTTCTTTCTCTATCACATCCCACAATAACACACCCATCACAGTTGAAACTCACATCAAACTACTAGGGGTCATTATTGATGACCAGCTGAAATTTGACCTACATGTACTCAGTAACATTAAGAAAACCCACCAAAAATGTGGACTCCTTTACAGGAATGAAAACTTTTTATCTAGTAAAGCTAAGACACCCCTATCCCAGGCCTACCTACTACCAACCCTTCTCTATGGCTCTCATATCCTCACCAACTTACAAACCATGCTTCTCTCTAAATTAGAATCCACCTACCACAAGACTGCCAAATTTGTTGCTGAACTGCCATACTTTTCTCATCACTGCTTAGCACTCAGGAAACTGAACTAGTTAGAGCTTCCCCATAACCCTGTCCTCTCTCAGCTTCAGATAATTCACTCTATACTGCACCAGCCCTTTTTCTGTCCCAGCATTACTTCTATTATCTCATCCTACTCCCCACCAAGGAACCTTTGGAGCTCAGAACAACATCTCCTTTCCATATACAAGCCAAAGATCAACTTCAGCAAAACCTTTATGGCTATTCACCAGCTGAGAACTGGAATAAACGTCCACTAGACATTTGAAATATTAAACTCAAACACCAGTTCAGAAATGCAGTAAAAAAACACCTAAGCAATACAAGACTATGTCAGTGTAATCATTCCCCAGACTGATCTTACTCCTCTCTGTCAACCTGCCTCCCTCCCTTCTCCCATACCGGTGCCACCTACTTCCTTTCTCTTCTACTATGTTTCTCTACATTACTCCTACTTGTTAGAATTTCTCTTCCTTGTACCTGCAGTTTACTGTAGATCCAAACAAAAATGATTGTGCCTAACTCGTTCTTTTCCCCACTGCTACTTTTCAGGTGAACTGATGATAAATAATGCATTTTTTTCTATTTGTTTACCATTTACTCTGTACTGTACTAGGTGTACTTTGCTTTTAGAAGATATTTGCAATGTCATGTTTTTCTCTACTTGTAAATTTTGTTTAAATAGCTATATTTTATGTCAATGTAGTTATGTATTTGAGTGTCTATGTATCTGTGGAGCTATTCTTCCTGGGTCTCCACTGAAAAAGAGCTTTGACCCAGCTGGACTAACCCGGTCAACAAATGTCAAATAAGTAAGTCTATGATGATGGTATGTAAACCTTAATTAATGGTACATATATTAGAAATGGTATGTGCTCATACATGGGCAATGTAGACTGTCAATACCAAACAATACTTAATGTTCCAATGCAAGACGGATAAGTAAAGATGAATTATGTGTGCCAAGGCAGTATGTGGTCGTATGTCATTTGTAAGCATCAGTGCTGCAGTGCAGACCCAACTGTCCAGAATTATGTGGTCAGTTAACCACACAGTTCACTGCAATTCAAATGAGCACATTAAGCAATTTACATGTAATGAAGTAATATAATCCAGTAACAATACTTTTTTTGTTCAAAATCTCTTCCTAAAACAAAATACTGAGAAATGTATGATGGTAAACTGTTAGCACACATGTGATTATACTTACATGTGTTGAACTTGGACTGAGAAGTGCCAGTGTTTAATGGTGTTCAACGGTACTCCCTGCAAACCTTTGCACATATATGAATGAGAGAGTAAATGTTATGATGATGCTTAATTCAAAAATGAATTGTTGTACTTATTCCCCATTTGAGTGCCATTAGACATGATAATGCTTCTGTAGTGCAAACAGACTCAGAAGCAATGAGTGTCAGTCAGCAGTCTGGACAGTACTGAATGGAGAAAATCCATCTCTTACATACATTCCTCTGTGGCACAAAGTATAAACTCAGTAAGCTAAATGTAAAGAAGAGTTGAAACAGAGTTTGAGTCCAGTATAAAGATCATTTTACAAAGGTTGTCAAAATCTGTTTATGATAAGTAATCTTGATCATGACTGCAAGACTACATAGGAATGACTATCCCAGATTGCCCAAATTGTGTCAGTAATGCCTAATGAAATAATCCTTTAAGCCTAATATATATCAGCCATGCTTCAAGGTAAATCATAGGTTAATTTGGTGTACAATTTGTTACACATGACAAGCATGATTATGTATTTTGTAAATTATTATTACACAGTATATATTATATTTGTGTAGGGCAGCATGTTTTGTGAAGTGCAGGCATTATGCTTCTTTACAGTAAGGACAGTCGCTGAATGATATGAAATGAACATTTCATACATCGGCCTGCTAAACATGTTACAGTATAATGTGATGAGCCAGAAAAGGTGATGAGGGACACAGAGATGGAGAGACACATAACAGTTTGTGTTTTGGCACTTTTATGAACACGCAGTATGGTGTGTTTGTATTACCTGTTTCCTCATTCAGACTGTGTCCTGCTCTGTACCATTAAGTGATCGATAGAGTGATAGAGAAGGTGCAGGAGTGACAATAATCAATACATCCACATACATCTGGCTGAAGAAGGTGTAGGAAACTGGAAACATGATGGACCTGAAGAGCTGGGTGTCAGGGTAGATAAGTAGTGGTCAGTCCACCTCTCTGTGCTGAATGTTGTTTTTTGTATTCAGAAGTGTATGACAACAAAAAATTTTTCATATAAAATATTACAAAAAATGAGAGAGAAGGGGTGGGATGAGACAAAAAGAGAGAGAGAGAGGGAGAGAATTAGATCATGGAATAGCACATGACTATATAATTTCACTACAAACACATTTATGTTTATCCAGTCTATACATCTTTACCATATCCAGGTATGCTGTACCATTAATCAGTTGCACTTGTATGATAACATAAATACAACTATGTATTTCAGTAGTGCATACTGCATATAATTGCAGTAGTTATTTGGCTGACATAAGACCCAATGCATACATACCCCATGCCTCTCTGAGGCAATTCAACCTGTCTTGGTGTACCTCCCTGTTCACCGTAATGTCTTCAGCAGCTTTACAATACAGAAGAGCAGAAGAAAAGACATGAAAGCATAATGAATGTCATTCTTGTCAGTCTACTGCATTCTATATAACTGAATGTTGATGGGTCAGCACACTTACATATCTGCAGAGTGTCAGCAGTTCAAAACTCATCCTCCCATTGGCTAAGGAGGTCCTTCTTGCACTGTTTAACATCACAATAGTGGTGCTAACAATTCTCTCCAGTGTGTGGGATGCTAATTGCAAAGACAGCTTTATCTCAGTGATATACTGAGAACACGTGTAGTCCCTATGCAGCAGCCTACTGCTGTAGCACTTTGACAAAGAATGCCATAATAATTCTGGACTCCTCAACACCCTACCACTGTGCTCTAAATTTAGCACCATCATCTCTCATACAGCCATGTCTGCAGAAGTCAAGCAAAAACTCTGTCTGAATTTGCATCAAATTCTAATCTCATGTTTAATAGCCAGTACACAAACATGCAACACCATACCAGCTGCATTTGTGAAATACATAGCAGAGAGATCAAATGCCAGACAGTGAGTATGGTATTTCACCAAACAGCAATGAAGGTGTGAAACATGGTGGTAAGATTTGCCACGTGTGATGCTCAACCTTTTCACACTTTCCAGTGGTCAGCACTGCCCTGCTTAATGTCTTGCATTGTAAGTCTTGGTGTATGGAAGATTAATAGGATGACTTGGGACATAATTTGTTGGCAGTTATACACTGTAAACAGGTAGTTTAACAAGATGGGAATCAAACTTAAGGAATAAAGGATACATCTGTTTTAAACTAGAGTAGCATTTCTCAGTGCTATAAGAGAAAGCAATGTCAGTTATGATCATTACAAATATAATGCATTTAGTATGAATGAAGGTATACTTCAGATAGGCCTGGACGTGTGTGACCTTAAGAACTCCTGGGAACTGCATTTCCATGTAAGAGGCATTATTACTGTTTGTAAATATATTTTTAATGGATAGACTTTCATGAGCTGGGTAATACAGGCTGGAAAATGATACATACGTACACATTTACTTTACAACACATACTGTTCTAAACACATAGTTGGTGTATGTGAGGAGTCAAGATGATTTTAATTAAATTATTGTGCCCACAATAGATATGCAAGTTATCATAATTGTCTTGCTTAAACAATTACACACACAATCAAAACATGGGTTTCATAATTGTCAGTAATGAGATATGCTACCTAGAAAACTAGTTATCAAAGCATTACTGAGATATTTCTTGCAATCAACCTAATTATGATAGCCATTTGTATGTAGTGTTACATTCCTAATCAAAGTGTTGTTAGAAATTGCATTCTGACACCCTTTGCAAAAAATAAGTATTACCTGGATTTGAATCCTAGGTCATATGTGTTCTGTTTTTAGAGTCACTGCATTTACACTTTGTGCTACAGAAATAGGTACACAGCAGCTAGATGTTCTCCACTCAGTACTGTCCGGAGTCCTGATGTTCACGAACCACCACTAGTTTGTGCTACAGAAGGCTGCCCAAATAAATTTTTTCACTTTTTTCCTTAAGCAGGTCAGCTTAATTACATGCCACTCAGCAGTGACAGAAGGCAAGAAACATAAAAAATTAAAATATGAAGTTGTGATGACAGTAAATTATAATTCTTGAGTAATAATTTCCATGCTCCCTTCACACAGTGTGGATTTGAACCACAGAGCAACTCTGTTATTGTCCAGAGTCACTGCATTTGCAGTTTGTGCCACAGAGAAAGATATGTATCTTGGGTGCACATCAGTCACTCATTACAAATACTGTACAACGGTGCCATGAATGTTTGCACTAACTGAGAGACTTGTTTGTGCTCTGCAAAGCAGTGTGTAAATTGCAAAGGGAAATAATATATATATAACTATTTATATTCACACTAGATAATACAGTGACAAACGCGACTTGTATCTCCATTCAACAGTTATACCATTAAAAATAGGCATTATTTATTTATTTACTGGGAAATTCTGACTGGACACAGGTCCTTTTTGTGCAGAGGGCTAGGGAGAAAAGCTCCACATGTACAATAAGAAACCATACAATAGAAAATGTTACAATATTAGATGATTTACATCAGTGTTGCATTTCACGTCTGCTGCAAACATTACAAGCAGCATGTAGCCCACACATCATCAGTTTCTCATCTAATGTCAATGGCTCAGGAAGGGGACATACAGACAATGACAGTGAGTTGTGCTTGACAGACTACATGCAATTAGTCAAGAGACAAATTATGCCATGAAGCAGTACTTCCTGCTGTGATGAGGTATGATTCTGAGAGGTTATACAGCATGTCACACATCTGTCTACAGTACTCATGTTAATCCTTCTGTGTTATAATATTGCACAACCTGTCATATGATACAACATCCCTTGCTAATAATATTATTAATGAGGACAACAGGTGGCTAGACAACAGTAACATCTTTGCAGCCTCAACTCACTCACATGAACTACAGTTAAGATATGGAACATTTATCAAATACAATAGCATGTGTATTTTATGTACAACATATCTGTCTATAGTTTTTTTAAATATATCCAGTTAAAAATAAAAATATCTGCGTGCTAGATTCAAACACTTCACCATCTGTCTGTTCCTTTAAATTTACTTCATTTACACTATGTGCTATACTAATACTTAGTGAGTATATAATTTCTTCACTTACTGCTGTTCCGAGAGCTGTAGCAAAGTGCACCTGTACCTCTTTGACATGCGCTGATGATGACATGCCAAATTAAATCCCTCAGTTTCTGCCTTATGCAGTGGACTGCTGCCCAAAGTGCACTTTTCAAAAAGATGTGTAAGTGATGAACCCAATAAAAGAAAAAAAAATTGTCAGAAGTAGCAAATATCAGGTAATGATACTGAAAATGCAGGATTGTGAGGTTTCCTTAGTCTGTACATGTTATAACCTGATCATATGGTTTGGAAACATATTCATTTTGTCAAACAGCACCCTATCTAGATTTGAACCCTCAGTTCAGTGCAGCAACAGTCCACAGTCATGTTCCTTATTCCTCATTGCCACCAACATAGTATTAGATTCATAACAGAGCTTGACGTGGCAGAGTTGAAGATGTTAAGATTTGCACTGGGTGTGATGAGGATGGACAGGATTAGGAATAAGTATATTAGAGGGTCAGCCCAGGTTGGAAGGTTTGGAGACAAAGCCAGAGAGACAATATTACATTGGTTTGGACATGTGCTGAGGAGGGATGCTGAGTATATTGGGAAAAAGATGCTAAGGATGAAGCTACCAGGTAACAGGAAAAGAGGAAGGCCTAAGATAAGGTTTATGGATGTGGTGAGAGAGGAAATGCAGGTGGTTGGTGTGACAGAGCAAGATGCAGAGGACAGGAAGTAATGGAAACAGATGATCTGCTGTGGTGACCCCTAACGGGAACAGCCGAAAGAAGAAGAAGAAGAATCAGAAGATGTGCATACCATACAGTTTTGACTTAGAAGACCATCAAATTACAGGTCCACCAAAAGATCAGAAAATGTTTCTTTCTTCTTTGCTTGAATATGTCTAGATGAATGTGCTACTGACTACAAAGTTAGGCTGTGAAGGCACATACCATATCACTGCAAGGTTGTCAACACTGCCAGCTATTTCTTCTCTTTATTTTCTGCCCATCTTCTTCTCGCAGCTTATGTCATATGCATTTCTTTGTGCCTTCTATTTCAATGTGTAATGTGTAATATAGGTCACTGTCACTGCATAACAACTTTAAGCAGAGGGTGTTAAGTGTGCTATTATTAAAACACTATCAATGCTGTTAAGGTTGTTCTCATAGCTCTCGTGGTGCTTCCACTTTTTTTGTCTTAAGTCTACTCTGCATGATGCTTCTTAAGTCTAGTCTGCGTGATACATATACCACAGCAGCTTCTCTTCAGTATTGCTTGTTGCCATACTCAGAATAATCATTAACACCTGCTCCTCACTGCAGTCCTAGGGTGTAGCTACTTACACGATGTTTACCTGCCTTATACCAAGTGAGATTTTTGGGATTCAGGAACACTAATGACTTAACTCATTGCATTTTCACTTTGCTTGGAGGACTGAATCTACACTATATAAAGGTAATGGTATGGCTATGGAAGTGGAAGAAGAGGTGGGCTTTGATACAGACTGATATTTGCTTGTTGGAGATTTTTCTACAGATTAATACATTACTTCATAAGGTATGTTTGTCCTCTTCATAAACTGCTTACATGTTCATATTTGGAATGTATGTTAATATGGAGACAGATTTTTTTTATCTGTATGCATTTTATTTCATTCACTGTTGGTATACTGTAGATATATCAGTTTTGCTGTGCTTTCAAAGTTTGTTAATGAATGGTATGTTTCCATCACAGTATTGTGTTACCATTTGCTCTTCTAATTTCGCCATTTACTGCAGACAAGTGAATTAGGTGTATTATCGACTTCAAATGGTTGTGTATGTTCAGCTAACAGAAGTATTAGGTTTCTCAGATGTACATTGGTGACCTCCACAACATAAGAGAGAACAAGGAAATTGTCTTTGCATTTCTACTTTGAATTTTTACCTATTGAATGATAATACTGCCATTCAGTAGTCAAACAACTGCTGTCCTCATTACAGAAACGTTAAAAGAATGGATGTAATGCCAATGTATTGCATTTTTTTCTTTTTTGTGTGAAGTCTGAAATGAGCATTGTGTGTTAAATTGTTTTATGTTGAAGGAAAGGTGCACAGATTTTATTTCAGGAAAATAATTATGTATGTGATACAAATGTGTTTTGTCTATTTTCTGTTTCATGAAACAAGTGCCAGGGAACATTGATACACGGTTCAGATAGTTTATTCCACAGAAGTTAAAATTCACAAAGAGTGTTCAGACCAGCAGTGTACTGTGTTAACGCTCTTAACATCAACACTTCAAATATGCGTTTTCGTCCTCACACATAGGACTTCATCAGACAATATGCTTCAATTCAAACACTGAATATTACCAGCAGAAGACGGGAGTATCTATGAGGGCGGCTTGTGCCCCCACATATGCTAATATCATCTTGTCCAAATGGGAAGAGCAGTACATCATCAATTGCAGGTTCAAGGAATCATGGACAATATACCATAGATTTTTGGACGATATTGTCATCTTTTGGATAGGTAGTCAATCAAGATTTCTAGAGTTTATGGAATATATCAACCAAACTACTAAGTTTTTGAAGTTCACACACACTATTAGTACTGACTCATTGAAATATTTGGATATAGAAATATATAAAAGAGCAAGTAAATTTGAGAGTAAGGTATTCAGAAAGGAAACATATGTGAATTCATTTTTACATTATGACAGCGCCCACCCCTTACACAGCAAGAGAAACATTGTCAAAGGACAATTTGTAAGGGGTTCAAGAATGACATCAAATGATTTGGATTTCAAAGATGAATGCAGGACCCTAACTAATATGTTTATAGAACGTGGATACCCAAAGGATTTTGTAGAGAAATTAAGCAAAGAAGTAGAGGGTGGAAGGTTGGACAGATTTAAACCAATACTTGGTAAGGGGAATGATAATAATCCTGAAATGGGTAAAATCCCTGCTGAAAGTAGGAAAAAGAAAAATGAACAAGATACCTGCAGGAGAAGGTTGGTAGTAGAATATAATAATCCTAACTTTAAATTAAGAGAGATTTTTAATAAGAAATGGAGTAAATTCAGTTCCTTAACTGATATAGAGGAAATATCTAGAATGGAACCAAAAATAGTTTATAAAAATTCATCAAATTTAGGTAAGATACTAGAAAGGAGTAGTGGGAAAATAAGTAAAGGAAATAAAGGGAGGATTGGGACATATAAATGTGGCAGATGCCAACAATGTCCATATATCATGAATAAGGAGGAAATTTATATAGAAAGCAGAAAGAGATGGTTAAAAAGTAGAAACTATTACAATTGTGAGAGCAAAGGGGTCGTTTATATAGCTATTTGTCAGAAATGTCAGTCGTTTTACGTGGGTAAAATGGAAAGATGTTTAAAACGAAGAATATATGAACATAATTATGACATTCTGAAAGCTAAAAACACTAATGCACTATATAAACATACCATGACATGTTCTGAATACAAGTTTGAATTTTATGTGTTGGATCAAATTAAGCCAGATATTAGGGGTGGCCTATGGGAGGAAATTTTGGAAAGTAGGGAACTGTGGTGGCAGGTCAACCTAGATTCCAACACTAAACCAGGGATTAATGACTTTCTAACAATTTCTCCTTTACTTAAAATAAGAGCTAATAAATTGTAGTGTAATTCTGGATATGGACACTAGATGGAACTATTTACCACACACACAAAGCCAGTTCCCAAGCATAACATAGGAAATTTTAAAGTTTGAATGTATTTTAATCAAGTATTTATTTATTGCATATATATTTATTTTATATTTGAAAATTGTATTCAACTATTTGAAATATTAAATTCATGTTAGTTTTTAACAATGAATAGATAATAAAGGAATATTTTAAAACATAATTTTAAAATATGAAGCACTGCTGCAATTTAACACGATAGGTATTAATATTCATGAATTATGTACAATGATTGGTTTGTTTGAACTAATAGAGAAAGTTCTGTGGATAATTAATTTAATTATATTCAATTCATTTTCTATTTAAAGGTGTTTGAATTGAAGCATATTGTCTGATGAAGTCCTATGTGTGAGGACGAAAACGCATATTTGAAGTTTTATTTTATTTTATTTATTTATTTATTTTATTTTACATTTGTTAACCGGGCTAGTCTGACTGGATATATTTCCATTTTCAGCAGAGGCCCGGGGAGAAAAGCTCCACATATGGACATAAGAGATTTATAATGAGTACAAATAACAAGTTACAAATAACAAGTTACAGACTTGTAACACTTCAACCAATGCATCTTGATTACAAAAAGAAGGCAACTGGAAAAACTAAAATACATTCTATTAAACATCAATACAACTTCTAGAACCCGATAAATAATAAGAGAGACCAGGGAAAAGAACTAAAACATTGAAACCTAAAACTAGATTACAAAGAAGAACACTACCTAGACTATCTAAATACTATCATCTTTAGCATAATTACATATTGTAGCATGAGAAGAGAGAGTAAAGGGACAGGAGTTAGCAAAAAAAAAGCAGTAGAAGGGCAGTGTAGAGTTGATAAAGATATAAGCTTCCTGGGAATAGGGTCAGAGACACAAGAAATAGGATTTGTGAGGAGAAGGAGGCAAGGTGGTGAAAGGCCAGTTAAGGGGGGGGGGCGTAAGAAAAGGGAGAGGAGTGGTAGGTAAGGAATTAACATTTAATCAGGATTTGAACAGGGACACATCCAGTGGCTTTTCAGGTAGATTCTAAGTTTTTGTTTAAACAAAATAGTAGATGCCATAGAAGTAAGTTCAGTAGGAAGTTGATTCCAGTGTTTACCCAAGGCATTTGAGAAGAGGGAGTCACCAGCTAGGTTATTAGATTTTGTCAAGGAAACTAGCAGTTTGTTTGATGAGCGGAGGGAGTTTAGATTAGAATATGTGGTTAAGAGGTTAGAAAGTGCAGGTGTATTTTGACTTTGGTATAGAGCTCTATGGACAACTGTAAGTTGGGAAAGAAGTAGCATGTTAGACAGTTCAAGCCAGTTAAGTTGCTGCAGATTTAAACAGTGATGTGTTCTAAAAGGCTTACCAGTAACAAATCTGGCTATGTTATTGTAGGTGGTTGATAGTTTGTGAAGATTGTTTTTTTTGAGGTTAGTGTAGATTGGTGAGGCATAGAGAAGAGTAGAGATGAGGTGAGAGTGGGCAAGAGTAGCTTTGGCTGGGGAGGTTAAAAAAGTCCTAATTCGATAGAGAGAGCCGAGTTTCCTGTTTACATTTTTAATGGTATTATTAATGTGACAGTCAAAGGTAAGGTTGTTGTCTATTGTGACACCTAGCAGTTTGGTCGTGGGGTCAGGTGATATAATGGTTCCATTATTAGATAAGATAGTGAAATCTAGTGCAGGGGATCTATTAGTAGGCTTGAAGAGTAGGAGTTTGTTTTTTTTTGCGTTAAGGAGTAGGCAACGTTTTAAGAACCAAGTTTCGACTTTGGAGAATATATCTTGAGTATTAGTTTGGAGTTCAGCAATGGATTTAGCAGAGCAAATTAATGTGGAGTCGTCAGCGTATTGTATGCATGTAGCCTGGGGAATAGCTGCTTGTAGGTCGTTTATAAAGAGGGAGAAAAGAAGAGGTCCGAGGATAGAGCCTTGGGGGACCCCAAGTGAGATAAGTAGAAGAGATGATAGTTTCTTATCCCAGAGAACGGCTTGTTTCCTATTAGAGAGATAGGAACTGAACCAGTGGACAGCTTTAGGCTCTAAGGAAAGAGATTTGAGAATTTGTATAAGGAGAGAGTGATTAACCATGTCAAAGGCTTTGGATAGGTTGATAAAGAGAGCTGAAGACAGGATGTTATCATTACGATTCTTGTTAGTCAGGTCAGTAAAGGAGAGGAGAGCAGTAGTTGTGCTATGAAAAGGCCTAAAGCCATGTTGACAAGTAGTAAGAATGTTGTTTTTTATTAGGTGGTTCATTAACTGCTGGTGAACACATTTTTCCATGATCTTAGCGAGTGGGGACAAGAGAGCTATGGGTCTATAGTTGGAGTAATCATAGGAGTTACCTCCTTTGTGTAAGGGTATGATGTGTGAGATTTTCCAGATGTCAGGTATGGTTTCTTCACTTATAGTTCTATTAATGAGAATGGATATGGGATAGGCTATTTCGGAGGCTGCTTTTTGAAGGAATTCAGATGGAAGTTGGTCTGCTGAAGGGGAGCATGGTTTGAGTTTATGGATACATTTCTGTATAAAGGAGGTAGAGATGGGTAGAAGCCTAAAGGTTGGTAGTTTGAGGGATACAAGGTCAGGGATGTTAGTGTTGTCACTAGAGAGATGAGAGGCCAAGGCATTAATAGTGTCAGTAAAGAAAGAGTTGAAAGTATTGGCTATATCAAGGGCAGAATTCTTTTCAGACCCAGATGGGGATGGAGTGGAAGTCTGTCCAGGGTGAAGAAGTCTATTTAGGGTTGACCAGAATTTTGAGGGTTGTTGTGATTAGCTTGCTGGAGGTTACTAAAATAACTCCTTTTATCAGTGAAGATGGCTTTTTTGGTAGTGTTTCTTAGGTGCCTGAAAGTCTGTTGGTCTATAGGAGATTTGCTAGTTCGCCATTTTTTCCATGCTTTATTTCTAAGTAACATTTTTGTCTAGTGTCATTAGATAGCCAAGGGGCAGGTTTAGATTTAATTCGGATGGAGCGTTTTGGAGCATGGTAATCTAGAATTGTTAGGAATGTGGTGTTAAAGTATTGGACAGCTTCTTCAAGAGGCAGTGTCTTTACTGGGTTCCAGTTACAGGCATTTAGTTCAGTTTTAAATTGAATAGTGTTGAAATGTTTGAGATCGCGTATGGTTCTAAAAAATTGGAGTATTGTAAGGGCATTTTTCTGTCTTATAATATAAGTTAAATTGTGATCACTAAAGTCATCAGGTAATGTTCCAGACTTATATTTTAGTAGAGGTTTATTCACGAGAATCCAATCAATAATACTTTCTTTGTTATTAGGTTTGTTTATCCTAGTAGGGGTGTTTATTGTCTGTGTAAAGCCATGGAGGTTGATATGAGAGGTTGGGTTATTAGTGTTAAAATAGGTCCAGTCTAGATTAAGGTCTCCTAGTATTATGGTTTCTTGTGGGTGGGTGGAGGTGGACCAACTGAGGATATTTTCTAAGGTAGTAACGTTGTTGCCTGGTGGTAGATAAATACAGATTATATAGATAGATTTTTTCGGGTTAAGTTGAAGCTTTGAGATAAGAAGTTCAGACTTGCTAATGTCCAGGTTGTCACAGGGTACTAATGTTACATTGAGTTCATTGTTGAATAAGAGAGCTACTCCTCCACCATTTTTAGTTTTGTGGTCGAGTCTTAAGATGTTGTAACCTGGGGGAGTGATTTCATTGTCTGTAGTGAGGGGTTTTAACCAGGTTTCAGTTAAACAGAGAATATCAAAGGAGTGGTGTTCAAGAAGGGAGTGGAGATGGGTGATTTTGTTATTTATACTTCGTATGTTAAGATGCCCTATGAGTAGGGTATTAGTGTTGGAGTTTGGTATCAGTGAGGAAGAGTTTAGTGTGGTTGGGATAATGTCTGATGAGGTAGGGAAAGGCCCTGGGTTTGGGTGAATGTCCCCATCTGCCAAGGTAGAGTGGGTAAATTCAAGGTGAGCTTTGTTAGACAAGTTCAGGAAGTATTTTAGTTTCTTAAGCATGAGATTTTGAACTTTAATATGAGATAGCCTGTGATATTTAGCTAGGAGGAAGCTGGGGGTAGAAGTTATATTTAAGTGTGTAAAGTTTAGGCTATTGAAATCTGAGGCTGTATGTTTGGGAGTGTGGTGAAAGTGGTAACTGAGGCATGATTCATAACAGGTTAGGAAGTAGGGTAGTGTGAGAGCAAGCGAAATAATCAATAGAAGTATTTGTTTTGTCTGTGCAGTTTTTGTTACAGGGTTTTTAGAAGAAGTGTTGAAAGCTTTGCAGGACATGTTTATCTGTGGAGAAAGGAGTTAACTAAGGAGTTAGGTCAGATTATAGAATTAGTAAGAGAAGCTAGAAGGAAGGGTTAAAGTAAGTATTTGTCTGTGTGTGGGAGGGTGGAGATAGGGGAGGTAATGGAGGAGGGTGTGTTTGGGAGGGAGGTACAAACTAGAGTAGGAGTTTTGGATAGGTGTAGTCAAAGGGGGGTGTGGTATGTGAGGTATAAGGCTGAGGGCCCGTGGGGTGGGTGGGATAAGGGGGTAGGGAGGGGAGCGAAGCGGGGCAGAAATAGCTAGAGGGGAGAGCGAGTCAATCAGTTTAGTAAGCTGAAACGTTACTGTTTCCTAAGCTATGTAATGTAATCAGAAGGGCTTGGGGAGAAAGGTACAGGAAGATGGAGAGGAGAAGGTAGTTTTACAAAAATATAACAGGTATAAGGTATATGAAAGAATATATAGGGATTAGCAGTGGGTCCCTGAAAGGAGTAAGTGAGAGTATGTAGTTAAGCAGAAAAGTCAAGATACAGTCATCTAGAGAATCAATAGGTGAGAAGAAGAGTGAGAGGAATGCAACAGCCAGGAAAGTAGTGTAGGTACAGCGAGGGAACAGAAAAGGACAGGCGAGCAGGACTTCGCTACAGAGGTGAAGCTGGCAGAGGAGGGAGACTCTAGGCCAAACAGGGGCAGGAGGGAGTAACTAGGAAAGATGAAAGGGGAACTAGTAAACTGCAAGTAGGCAGGGGACAAACAGTCCTAACTGGAGCCACGTGAGTGCTGCCCACAAGAGGAAAACACATAGAATAATATAATTCAGCAAATAGACGTACGGTCCGTAATGTTGAGAGTAAGTATCACTAGACCGTCATTCAGGAGGAGCTAGGGGTGCAGTGTTGATGTTAAGAGCGTTAACAGAGTACACTGCTGGTCTGAACACTCTTTGTGAATTTTAACTTCTGTTGAATAAACTATCTGAACCATGTATCAACGTTCCCTGGCACTTGTTTCTTGGATTTGCAGTTTTTTGAAGTGCTACTACACTTTTTTTATTTTCTGTTTCATGTTATCCAGGATTATGACACCGAGACCATCTGTTCCACTTAAGCCACTATTCAGTGATGCAGAGAACAAGGTCATCTTCAAAGCATTATGCTGCTATGGATCTTTCCTGCTTGACAGAGGTAGAGGTAATATGTCTACCAGAAGTAGCCTATGGCAGCAGGTGGTTGCTGATATAAATGCAGTGGTGGCCATGACCAGAAACTATAATCAGGTATGGCACTGTGCCACTGATATGATCACAGTGGCCACAGGAGGGCAGCTGCATAACACAAGAACAGATGGCTACAGAGTGTGGTCCTGCTACATAACCACTACTCACTGAAATTGAGCAGTTCCTGTCCAGTGTCATTGTCATACAGATTTTATGATGTTGGTGCTGATGTTGATGGCAGGCCAATTGTGTCTCAAGAACAACTTCCAGGTATGCTATATTTAAGGCATTTCTGACCATTCTAGCCATGTTTGTGTGTAAAACTTTTATACTCATGATATACCTGGAAGTATTGAGACATGTAGCTTAGAAGAAACAGTCCAACAGAGATTGTTTTGGGGGTGGGGAAAGGTCAGTTTGCTTGATTGTAAGATATTTCTTAAGGGGAAGATAGACAGCGCATTATTCACTTGTCCTTGTGTCATTTGTATTGTGATGCTTATTAGCCTTCTTTCCACTCTTTCCCCTTTTCCTGGGACATCATAATTATCATCTGAAAGACCACCTGCAAATGGTAAGCATAACAATTTTGTTGAATAGAAGAACAGGAAACCAAAAAACTGTGTCAGGTAAAACCTTGGTGCAAAAATAAATCCAAGTAAAAAAGTAAAATCTTGTACTTTGTTGTGATTAAACGTTTCGCTGTGTGTTATCTTGGTGCATTTTTTACTTTTTTACTTTAATTTTGTTGAATAGTAATAATCAATAGTTAGATGTAAGTCTGAGGAAAGGATAAGTATTTAGCATCTGAAATTGTTTGAGTGTTTAGAATAAGCTTGGATCTTCTCTAGTTAGTATTTATCTCCTGCTTGTGTTCGTTGCTTATTATCACAAGTGATCTTGACAGTGGCGGTGAACTCATTCCTTTCCCAGGGTTCGTTTTTGTTGTTCCAGGAGTTCGATATAATGAAGATTTGATAAAGTCAAGCTCAATGAAGTGGGATTCGATAATGTAAGTATTCAATGTTTTGAAGGGGATCAATATATATATATATATATATTATATATATATTATATATATAGGTCCACTTTTTAATTTTGAAAGTCCACACACCCGACATTCAATATATCAAACTCAACCTTGAGACTGTGGAATATGGAAATTTAAAAAAAAAGAAGACATCAAACTACATGTTTTTGCAGGGGGTCAAGCCCCCCTGTGCCCCTCACATCCCCTGCAACTTAAATATACTAATTCCGAGATTGCGTTATAATAAAGAGAATGGTAATGGAATTGCTATACAGTGCGGAATGGGAACATTACCTTTCCCTTCACTGTAGTGCGATCTCAGAGTTAGTATATTTAAGTTGCAGAGGGTGTAGGGAGGGCTTGCTGCCCTGCAAAAATGTGTTGTTTGATGTCTTCTTTTTTGTGATTTCGAGATTCCACAATCTCGAGGTTCTGAGTTCGATATGTTGAACATTGGGATTGTGGACTTTTGAAATTAAAAAGTGGAAGTATATATATATATATATATATATATATATATATATATACACACACACACATGTACACATATGATATGCAGTTAATAGTGAGTGTATATTATCCCTATCTCAACAACTGTCAGCAATAGATGTATTTATCTATCTACATATGTGTGAGCGCATACATTTGAATACAGACATAATAATTTTTTTGTGTTTTTATATTAACCGTTTCTTGATAACCTACACATTAGCAGTGCGTTTCTTTTGCAGCAGACCTGCAAACTGGATACACTAAGCATCTCACAAAAAATCAAATAGGTACATTTTGAAAATATTTCTTACACCTCTTTATTCAGTAATATATCACAAAACTGCAAATATCTTTTCAATTCTATGTGTGTCAGCAGCACTAAAATTTGAAACAGAACTTAAGCTGGAAGATGAGGCAGAATCAGTAATCAGGACAACAGATCAAGTATGTGAATGATATGCCCTTTAAATGCTTAATGCTGGAAATGGAAAACAAGTTAATCAAACTGTTATTTCTAATAATCTTATTAATGGTAAATGTGTCCACTCATGTCTCATTTATGTCATTACCCTTACCAGTATGGAGGAATCTGGTGGTCACATCTATTCAGCTATGCTGAAACTCATGCATTGATAGGATGGTATTTTCATTTATTAAAGCAATTTGGAAAACTACTACGTGGATGTCTTAGCTATTCTTCAGTCAGCTTATTCCTGCCACTACTTAGTACAACAAACTCTTTCAGTCCAATGTCCCATGCACTTTACCAGAACTTCACTCAACAGTTGTTTACCTTCGCCTTTCATCACATTCATTCCAGGAGGGACAGGAGCCAAACATTCTTGGCTGAGGCAAGAACCCTACAACCAATTTGTTTCTGCCTAGGAACTCTCAGACTGGCCATTAATTCCCCAGTGACAAACAGGTAGTAGGGTGTGGGGCAACATGTTGCTCAGGGGGGGGGGGGTGCCTACCCATTCTTAATAGGATCATCCCTTTCTCTCAGAAGTTCTTTTGAACCTGTGATCGCTGTCCCTGAGGTGTAGTATACCCTAATACACCATGTTCCCCTAAGCCCTCTAGTGCTTAATGCACTGTGACAGAGTGGGTTTGTGAAAATCCTGAATCCACTGGGTGATATCAAATGCTCCCTCTAATTGTCACCTTTGAGGTTAGCCAGAATTGCTTCCACCCCCATGAAAGGCAAGCCAGCAGGTAGTTAAGCCAGCAGGTAGTTCACCAGTCTCCTCCCTAGCCATTCCTAGAGGCATCAGAGCCAGTATATAAACATGAATCAACTGAGATGTAGTTACGGGTCTATCATTCTACACCATGGAGCTATGATGCCTCCCAATAATTGTTACCTGTGTCACATCTAAACAATTCATGAGGCCTAGCTTTCTCTTCCACTGCAGTTGTCCCCTTCCTGGCTTGCCTAAACCACTCAGATAAATAACATATATATATATATATACATATATATATATATATATATATATATATACATATATATATATATATATATATATATATATATATATATATATATATATATATATATATATATATATATATATATATATATATGCAGTCATTTACCAGAAGGTTATTATCTTAATATTGACAAGTTCCCTCACAACTGATGCCTAAAAGTGGTTACTGACATTACCAGTATGAAACAAAACAACCACCCTCCGACCAAAGCTCTTCCTTCTTACTTCCACAGTAGAGCTTTTGTACATACTCCTGATAATTTTAAGTTTCTTTGCTACATTGAGAGTATATTAAAATTGTACTTTGTTGTAGGCGTTTAACTCATTTCATCTAGGTCTCCCAGACCAGTATTACTGATGTCTTATCTGACAACAGCATCTTTCTACTAAATGCTGATTGGTTGTATGCAGTGCCCCTAACTTCTCCTGAGTGTTACAGCAACTTCCTGTGTGATTACATGGTACCAGGCTGCTCTGCTGCTGAGTTGAATAATGAGCCTCTTTGTGCTGAAGCATGATGCTAGTTATAAACAACAGCTGACTTATGCTGACATTCAGTAAAAATTCCCTACTCAGGTACATGTCTGAATGTCATTTTTACCCTTTCTGTCTTCGGTTACTTTGCATGTGAGCATCACTGCATGAAGACATCACATATATGACATACTGTACTTTGGAGCTGTTGGCTTGGATCTAATATATAATGACTATTAAGCAGTCATGTAGGCTGCGTGTAAATTTGCTGTTACTTATTATCATTTAAAAACAGTGTTATGATATAGTTCTTCACATATAATGGTCACCATTAGACAGAGTGCATGAAGAATGTATGTTTTTTCTAAACATTGATTAATCAAGTCACAGCAGTATGATGGTTTTATTGCTGAAAGACACTTTCAGTGAACATGTAGTTTCTCCACTGTTTTGTAACCATAGACTTGGTATATATAAGTTGGGGGGTGGTCTAGCCCCGTGTGTAGGATGCAGTGATGCTTGACCCCCCCCCCTGCAAAAAAGCCTCAAAATGTGTTGTCAGAAAGTAACATTTAATGATTTTATTTTCCATGATTTATCTGGTAGAGAATAGAACTTGAATGAAAAATCATGAATGCAGCGCATGTTGCATAAGGTTCCTGGCAGTCTATTATAGCCGCTTAATTTGACCTGCATAGCCTAGGATTTGCTATTAGTCCTTCTGAGGCTACAGCACATGGTATGTAATTATCATAACCCACACCAGCCACTGGGGTGATGGCTCCAACAAATTTCTAGCAGTACAGAAAATGAGGCAAAATGTTTAAAGTAGTGCAGCATATTTCAGCTCATATATGTGTACTTTAAGACGCTGTCCGGTTCAATTCACAGCTAGAGCGTCTTCTGCGTGGAGACATGCATGAACGGGCATACCTTCGTTGAAGGTTGTGCGTCAGGGCTGGTAACTCGGCACTTAAAAATCAACTACCAATCATTAGTGGACCGGAGTTCCGCTGTGGCGACCCCTAACCGGGAAAAGCCGAAAGACAGAAACAATATGTGTACTTTGACATTCTGCATGAGTTAGCAGTGCCCCCTCTTTGTATAGTCTTACTGATAATGGTGCACATCTTGTCCCCTCTTTCATAATGCCATCAGTGTTAGCTGTTCTCTCAGTTTGCTTTTTCTTACATTTGCAGCACTTACATGTATATCAAATGGTCTTTTTTATAACCAAAAATATGAAGCATTTTGACTACTTTCTTGTATCTACATGTCACAGTCATCACCTCTGTCAACATGTTTGTCATTCATGTTTGTTTTATAATGGCACCCTTTTCCCTGACATTGTCTTTTTTTATGTTTCTTTATTGTTTATTTACTACTGTATGCCTGTGTTACACAAGGTGCATGTAGTCTTTACTTCCTTCATTTAATGCTTTTGTTGCATGTTCAAATATGAAAATGTGGTGAAGAAACAAGGCAGAAGTATAAAATGAAACTTTAATTGGTAAGCGCTTTCACATCAGACAGGATGCTTCATCAGACCATAAAACCTACAAACATCACTTCCTTTATATAGTCTTAAATTGAATAATTATAAAATTGATATATCAAATAAAGATAAAACCTTGACAATAAATACATCCATCTATAAATGCGTTAATAATGAATAATAAATACTAAATAATGAATAATAAATACATACACACTTTCTTGAAAAATTCATTTTAAAGGGCGAGCTCTTAAATAAGATTTAATAGAAGCTCTATCATTCAGCCCAGGTGGGCGATCAGCCTGTAGCTCTATTATCCATCTAACTCTCTTTGTTCTGTGAAATTCTTAATACATACGCTACAATTTCTACATGGTATTAAATTTCCATTCAACACTCTAGCTTCTTGTTTCTTATTATTCTTATAACATAGTAATTTGATTTACCATGTAGAAATTGTAGTGTATGTAGAGTATTAGCTGCAGAGAATACATTTACTTACCCTATAACCCTCAAGAAGTATGTTTTTAGTATGTATTTAAAGCTATAGCTATTTGTATTACTAGAGATCTGATTTACCTGGCAGTATGTAATGTCTGCAATTCATTCTATGTAGGAATGACAAATAGGTCTTTAAGAGTACGAATTAGGGAACACCTACTAGTAGTAAAGAATAAAGATATAGAAAGAAGCACTTTAGCTAAACACATAATACAGTGTGATGAACCATGTATTTAGTTTTAGAGTGACTTAGTGTATTGATCTAGGTCCAAGGCTAGGTGATATTAAGAATTTCACAGAACAAAGAGAGTTGAGATGGATAATAGAGCTATAGACTGATTGCCCACCTGAGTTGAATAATAGAGCTTCTATTAAACCCTATTTAAAAGCTCGCCCTTTAAAATGAATTTTTCAAGAAAATGTGTATGTATTTATTATTCATTATTTAGTACTTATTATTCATTATTAATGCATTTAAAGATGGATGTATTTATTGTTAAGGTTTTATCTTTATTTAATTGGTATATCAGTTTAATAATTATTCAATTTAAGACTATATAAAGAAAGTAATGTCTGTAGGTATTATGGTCTGATGAAGCATCCTGTCTGATGTGAAAACGCTTACAAATTAAAGTGTGATTTTATACTTCTGCCTTATTTCTTCACCATATTTTCATATTTGGATTGTTATATTTTGCTGTGTAGGTGAAGTTAATCCGCAGTGGCACCTTTTATATTTCTTTGGAGTTCTTCTTGCATGTTGCTATTTATTACTGTCGCTTATACATACTATGAAGTTATCAGGGCTAGGCTGCGCATGTTCTAATGTGTATATATATATATATATATATATATATATATATATATATATATATATATATATATATATATAGATATATATATATATATATATATATAGATATATATATATATATATATATATATATATATATATATATATATATATATACTGCGCTGAGGCTTACTGCATATGTTGAGTTGTGCTATGTGTCATGCATAGCAGCCTAGATAAGGCACTCTGACCATATCTAGATGGGTTTATTTTTTCTAATAGCATATGTATTCATATTACAATATTTACTACGATGTTGTCTTCCAGCATATCCATAATCCATCTATTGCTGCTTACCCAGTTATATGTATTGTACTATATGCCATATGATTCTTTTGGTTTATTTACTTTAATTTATTTATTTTCTATATGCTAACTGGGATAACTGGTTTGATTATCTGAACCTTATCAGTCACGGCCCATGCTCTAAAGGATCAGAGCCACAATATTTAGGAGAAGAAACACAAATTAAATAATATGTAAGTATGAGGACAGTAACCGAGCGTGCAAATTAATACATAGAAAACTGTGCATTTTATAGCAATATGAATTACATATACATCATATGTACATAATGATAGTTGCAGTAATATTTATAGCAGCCCATTTTAAGCTAATTTGTTTTATTGGTGTAAGTATTCAAATGAGGGTCAATTCAGAGTTGCATAACTGACAACATTTTTATGCCTTTCATGGTTTACGCATGGGAAGCAGTAAGGCCTGCTCACTTGCATCTTACATTGTATGCTGTAAATATTGTTGTTCACATACACATTCCCTTGGGTTGGGCTTTCTGTCCTGCCAACACTTATGAGGTGTTAAAAATGATATGCATAGAGAGCCCTGCACCAGGAGGCAGTGCTGCTGCTGATGTCTTATGCCACAGACCATTGTATGGGACCTCTCATGTGTGGTGCAGTGAATAATGACAAGCTTGTTGGCCCTGAGCTGCAAACTGTTTTATAAACTGCATGTCTTTCCCTCTTGCCTACCTGTTCAATAATACTGTCCTTTTATGCTTATTCTACCTGTACACTCTCTGCCCTGTCCATGCTTACAGAATATTTTTTTTATTTGTTTTATTTTTTATACTGTGATACATATAATGTACTGCTGTACATTGCATGTTTCCAGGGTATAGAGTTGCCTCTTTATATATTTCTCAATTTGCCTTCTACCACTATAACTTGTTTTTTAGATATTTGCATCTGACTGATACAGGATTATGCTAAATGCGGTCTAATGGACATTAATGAATCTTATTAAAACCACTTATAGAGTATAATAAACAGTTATTGTATTTGAAACTGTCCTGCCAGGTGCTGCTGTCCTTATCGGTGCGATTTTATACTTAAATCATTACGTAGCTACTAATATAACATGTTACTGTCACAGCCACACTTTTGTTAGTCTGACTCATACATGACTGTGACCAATAATAGTTTCTTGTGTGTGAAACAAACACAAGTAATATATGCTGAGATATACTGATCCAGCAACAGAATGTTAACAAAGGGCAGCTATAGATCAAAATTTAATGTTTACAGTAGGGCATATGTTAATCAAAGGATCCACTCACTGACAAAATCGGGAATGCCTAGATCCTAAAAAAATAAACTTCAATTTAAAACAAATTAAAATTAAAGGTTCTACTATGAAAAACTGAGTGGCAAAATCCTGATCATAAACACTAAACAATAGTCCTAAAACGCAGAAGGGCAAAAAAGCTAACTTCAGGTATTAAATGTAAGTTTCCTATACCCCCAAACATATATATGTATACTGCCTCCACTGTTGAATCAACTCAAATAAGGAAACAACTCCACAAAAATGTAAATCACTGGTGGTGTACACTTAGAAATCATAATGGCAATGATTTCCTAAGGAAAACTTTCGACAGGTAGTATGCTCTTTGCCATATTGGGCTTCAGGCAACCTGCACTCAATGAATCTAAACACAGCTGCCTGGACAGATACCATCATTAAGCAATTATATGCAAATATTACTCCACTGATAAATTATGCAGGATCTATGTGGAGTTCCACATCTGAATCTATCACTATTATTCTTTTACAGAGGTCCTCAGTAACATAATTCATATTTTTCAAGCGAATGCCTATTTTTTTGCATTCCACTTGTAATCGGCTAACTCCATCACTTTTCTTACTGCATCTCTTAGGAAGCTGCTTCTACTATATAGCACATTTTCTGTGAAAAAGTCTGGATTATGCAGTTCTGTCCTGAGGAAAAAAACAACTGCAAATTAAAAAGAATATATAACTATTTGACGTCTTTAGGACTGAATAGCTTGGAAAATACACTAAAATTATTGAAGTTTTAAATCCATATACTGTTGCAATAACAGTGCAGTCAGCATTATCTTCTGAAGGTAAATACTGTTTACTTTGGACAGCACTGCACATAACTAAACAAAAGCCTCATGAAATGTAGTCTAATCAAACAAGCGTTATCATCTGCAACAGCTTCTGTGACCATATAAATGCTTATTTTTATATAGCCATTGTAATTTTCCCAGAGTGATTTTCCTTTCTGTGGTATCTGTAGCATTCCTAGAATAACTTTATACAATACCTTCATTTAAATAATGAAGAAGTAAATACTAAAGAGAAGTGTATCTTCATGGAAAGGTGCCAAGGTGTCATCTAGCCACACTATACAGAAACTTTTGAAGAATTCCTCTAATTTCCCTATAGTGTTCCAGTGTGAATATACTGCTGAAGCTCATTCACTCTCCGGTAACAAATCACCTTGATTACCTTGAAGCTAATAAAGATTTTAATGAAACAAGCATGGTTTCATAATAAACCAACAACTGTCACCGGTTTCATCTCATTGATGTCACTGATATAAGTGCCACTGACGCTTTTGGTATAAATGGTATTATATTTAAAGATCTGCTGTAAGCTAGAGTACTGTTCATTCAGAAAATAATGTCTTCTAAGTTATTTGATATCCATTTTGTAGGGTGATTTGGGAGCTACCAAAAAAGAACAATTTCTAAATGGCTTGCTTCAGTATCTCTTTCATAATGCATTACTGTCAATGGTTCTCAAAAGTTTGCTCTTGGCAATGTCTCATTTTCTTTGTCTTTAATCATTTAAATAAATGTCTAGTATAATGCAAATAGAATGATGTGCATATAATGCTTGTTTGTTTAAGATGGATGTTTGCCTATAGTCTGTGGGATGTTTTATCAGATGTGGTCTGCTTTGGGGAATGGATGATGAAAGAACATTCTGGAAGTTTCTTAAACATTTTGCTTTGTATGTTGCCAGGGAGAAACCCTCATCAGTTGACTATGCCTTGGGAGGTAGATGGCTATGTCCTTTTCAGTGCACTATTAGTAATATGTACATCCTGAGGTGACTGCCCCTTAAGTTAATGGAGATTTCCACATATTTCAAACTTCAACAAACTTGCCTTTTGTCTCCTAATTCTCTGTTACATGCTTGGCTATATGTTAGCTTTTATACTTCCATTTTTAACAAGCCTGCAATCAGTGAAAAACTGAAAATTTGCTTAACATTGAAACCGTAACAAAAGGGCTCTAAGATGGCTGCCTTATTATCATTATTCCAGATTAGCATCTGGCTATAAAGCAGCTACTTAACTGGGTACTATGCTTCGCTCTCAAATTTATGTGATTGTTCCATTTGCATATCAAATGCAGAGTAGTGTGGGGAGCAAAGCCTCCCAACATTAATGCATTGGGTTTAATTAGACACTATAAGAATATGCTGCCAGTTTTCAATTGATGGGTCATGTAGTGGAGTGATTTTATTCTGATTTGACTGGTAACGCCTAGCTTTTCTTTAACTATGCAGGTGTTTTTCAAGTTGAATTTTTTATTTTGTAGTGGATGAGGAAGGTTCTGGGTTCATAATGTAGATAAATGCTAGACTATCAGTCTGCCTTGTATCTTGAAGGTTAAGACCTTAATTATTATGCCAACCCTCACACACCCACACACAGAACCAGTACCTTTCTAAGTACACTGATGAGGCAACTCTGTACTTATTTGGCAAGTGCCACAGCTCAGGTCTTGTTCTTTGTCATATTGGGTGTAGTGGGAGGTTTATACTCATGTGTGATGTCACAACATGGAAGGGATATGCTGTATACTGTTGGATATTTGTTTGTAATTGACCATGAGGTGAACATGAAGAGGCTTTGGGGATACCACTTTACATTCTGTGATTGGTGCAAGAGAATAGTCATTACAATTTTTACTGCCAAAAGGCAAACATTCTTGCCATCAACATTTTGCTGTATCATCAGCAGTGAAGAAATATGTTGCAGCTGTGTGTGTTCGTACTAGGGCTAACTATTACAAGATTTACCTTATGAAGTTGCAAAGGCTGCTTTAATCAAAACATTAGAAGAGGTTGTCCTTGTCCTGGTATCTATAAAAGTGCTGTGTTAGACTGTGATTAGAATTTAATCACAGTGTATGAGAAAGGAGTGTTCTTGTTCCCCAGTACTTAAAAAAGTCAATGTACTGCTTGCCTTCTATCATCTTACTTGAACATTGTACACATTTTTCTTGATATACTTGATGTTTTGTACTGATGAACTGTATGCCTTGAAGAATTGCAGTCATTTTTGATATTGTATGGGTGACAGACTGACTTTGTAATATATTATGTAGTTGTCTTGTTTTCTAATGTTTTATGCTATGATATGTGTACTCGATATTTCCTTTGAAAATCTCCATCAATTTTCTCATATATATATATATAAAATATAACACTATATATAAATATATATACATAAACATATATATATATATATATATATATATATATATATATATATATATATATAAGTATATTTATTTATGCAACCATTTGAAATGTCAGGAACCACTAGAGCAAGTCCTGAAATATTGAGAATGAATGGCTGAAAAACAGACTAAGTCCAGGATTACCATTTTTTGGAATAGTCCCTTTTCTCTGAGGTATGGCAATCTTGTAGTTGTATGTGTGTATACATATACATACAAACACACACACACACACACACACACACACACACACACACACACACACACACACACACACACACACACACACATACATTAATATCACACACACATACATATACATTAATATCCAATGAGCACCAAAGGCATCATTCAATTAATAAATGATTCAATTTATTATAACCATTTAACATCACCTCTTCTTGGCTTCTGTATATCCATATACAAAACAAGTACTGTCCTTAGGTTTCTCTTTGCCAGAAACATTGTGTTTTCACAGTCTAAACAACTCCTAAATTCAGTGAATTTTCTGCAAATTGTTCTGGCTAATGGCCTTGGCCCAGCCTCAATTGCAGCTCTCTGGTATAGTTAGTTCAGTAAAAATATTCCACAAATCAATCCAATCTCGCGTGGTTTACTCTATATCTCCAGGGGGGTTTCCTTCCAGTTCATTATTTGGTTGATGAGGCCTCCGAACACCATTATATTGAGCGACTTCAACTACCAAAACATTAACTGGAAGCACTACTCAAACCCCAGCACCTTAGTCCAAAGATTCCTGGAAATTATAAACTCAAATGCTATGGAACAACTAGTCACCACTCCCAGAAGAGGGGACAACATACTAGACCTGATCATTACCAACATGGGGACTCTATGCTCCACACCAGAAGTATATCCCTCATTGGTAAGATCAGACCATAAATTAATTTCACTGGATGTCCACATCCCGACCCCACCCCCAGCCCAGAAAACCACAGTGAAAAACTTCTCAAAAGCGAACTTCTCACTTCTCAAAACTGAAGTGGAATCCTTCAAGGCTCCAGAGCCAGTGGAAACTACAGCCCAAACTGCAGAATCCTATATAAATGCATTCTACGGACATCTCCAGGAATGCATGGATCATGCTATCCCAAACAAAACCAAGACCCAATCATCCAAAGGCAGGCGTCCAGTCTGGTGGACCCCTGCCATAAATAAACTGTACAACAGAAGGAGGAAGCTACTACATGATAGAGCAAAATTCCTAATAGGAAGGCATCTCTGATCAGTACTAGCAAAAATTACGATCCCTCATAAAATCCTCCAAGGCCAGCTTTGAGAGAAAAATTGCACAGGACACCAAAGACAATCATAAGGCTTTTTTCAGTTATGTTAGAAACCTGGGATGCAACTCCCAGACTTGTTCTGAGTTGATTCTAAATGACAAAAAATACACTGAACCCACAGACATCGCCAATATCTTGGCAGACAGGTTCAGTGCAAACTTCTCCCTCCCCCCCAAAAAAGCAAGTATCTATCCCGGCAGAGGGCTGCCTCCCAAACATCTCAGATGCTCAGGTGAAGGCTGCCCTCTCCAAAGCAAAAACCACTGCTTCCATGTGACCAGATGGTGTCCCAGGTTGCGTCCTACATGAACTACAAGAGGAACTAATCCCTCAAATAAAACAGCTATACAATCTCAGCCTCACTACAGGATATGTGCCCACAGAATGGCGTACAGCAACAGTGGTCCCACTCCACAAAGGTGGAGCCTCTATGGACCCTGGAAACTTTCGCCCCATAAGCCTGACTAGCTTAGTCTGCAAGGCTATGGAGAGGATCATCATGGAGCTCATAAACAAAGACATTGGGGACCTACAAACACTAGATCCTACCCAGTTCAGCTTTGTCAAGGGCAGATCCTGCCTTTTGAACCTGGTTGACTTCTTTGAAACAGTCACCAAAGCCATAGATGAAGGGAAGGTAGTCCACACAGCCTATCTGGACCTTGCAAAGGCATTTGACACAATACCCCACTCGGGCATCATAGATAAGCTATCCAGCTTAAATATAAATCCCTATGTCACAAGATGGGTCGCAAACTGGCTCAAAGACAGAACCCACAGAGTGAGAGTTGCTGGAGCCATGTCAGACTCGAAACCGGTCACAAGTGGCAACCCACAGGGTTCTGTCCTGGGACCACTCTTGTTCGGTATATACTTTTCCGAGGTACAGGCAAATGTGGGAGGACTATGGCTCACCAAGTTCGCAGACGACTGCAAACTGGGCGCCATAATCAACTCTCCAGCTGACACAAACATCCTTCAAAAAGGTCTCACAGAGATAGATAACTGGTGCCAGCACCATGGTTTAAAGCTAAATGCCAAAAAATGTCTAGTCATACCCTTTGGCAAAAACAATGTGCCCACAAATTACCACATAAGCGGAAACCCATTAAGTACAGAGAAAGTTATTAGGGACCTCAGGACCCAAGTTGATAGCAATCTCTCCTTTGAAAACCACATTGCCAAAGTGGTTAGAAAGACCTTCTACATAGCCCACCTCATCACGAAGGGTTTCACATCTAGATCAAGAGAGGTAATCGTGCCACTTTATTCATCCCTCATCAGGCCCATCATAGAATACAATGCCCCTTTTGGGATGTACCTTACCTGACACCTGCAGCAATTAGAAAGACCCCAAAGATATCTCACCAAGAGGATCAATGGTCTCAAACAGATGCCATATACTGCTTGGTTAAAAAAACTCCAGCTCTACTCAGTTGCATACCACCTACTTCGAGGTGATCTATGCCTGACATACAAAGCTATGTCAAATCCAGAATTAATGGACATGCTCCACCTCAGTAAATCTAAATCCCTTAGAGCCACACGCTCGAGGGACTTGAACCTCAGCACAGAAATAAATAGAACTTGCTGGAGGGACAGGTTCATAACCCAGAGGCTCCCTTTGCTCTGGAATAGAATTCCAGTTCATGTGAGGCAGAGCACCTCACTGAATCTCTTCAAGAAGAATCTCGATAAGTGGATGGGGGATCATAGGTTTGTCCCAGGGATTACTCCCGTATCACTATTAGACAGAGGCACAGTAAACTAAACCTTAAAAGGGGCACAGTATACTCAAATCAAGGGGTGACGTAAGCCATACAGAATCGGGCTAGGCTTATAATTGCCCCAGGGCAGATAGCCTAGTATGAACCTATGAACCTATGAACCTATGAACCTATACTCTTATTTTAGCCCTTCAAGCTGCTTACTTTCTTTTATATGTCATTAATTGGCAATTAATACATTATTATTGAATAACACATAGTGTTTCCTAGCAACCACCTATTTGATATTCAACATGTTACAATAACCTACTAGTACAAAACCCATCAGCTATTCTATTGGCTAGGCAGGGTCTATAGTATATGAACGAAAGTTCATATAAGCGAACGCTCAATGAGTGAAAATCCCGGACATCAAAAACAATATTGTGGGGGGCTGCTCCCCCCACAACCCGGCTAAATATATATTCCAACTCCAAGATTGCACTACAGTGAGGAAATGGCAAAAAGTCCAGTCTTTACTGTACTGCGATTCCACAACATGCACCTCAAGGTCCGGGAGTTTTGCTCATTAGAACGTTCACTTATATGAAATTTCATTCATATAATATAGACCCAGCTAGGGCAATACCTGTGAGCTACTGTATACTGAAAGGAGGGAGGCATAGTGACCACCTGCATGACTCTGTTTTCCCAGCAGTCTGTCTATCCAGGCATTGTAATGGGTCATAATCAATTAGTAAACTGAAGTGCCTGCTTAATAAATGACAGTTCAGGACACAGAAGGTCCACATTATAGCTATTCAGTTTATTTCATGGCTGAGCTTTTTCTTTCCTTATTCTTCTGTTTCTGGTTGATAGAGCACACATCATCTGTGTTGGCATAATACTGCGCTTAAACCTACCTCAGATGCTTTAGTGCATGTAGTGAATTCTTTACTAAAATCAGAGCGACTAATACAGGTTAAGAACATAAGTTTTATTGTAGTTCATTGAATGGTCTGTCTAACTTAAGTGACTGTTATGCAGGAAGTTTCTCTTTTGTGAGAGGTTTCAAAGGGAAAGCAATATTCACAATATTAGGCACAGACATTTTGTAGTGCACAGCTAATCCAAGAAAAGCTTTTATGTGTCTTTTAATGAAAGGTAAAGTTCTATTTTTTTTTCTTTACGGCCTCTGTTTATTTTTTTTTTCCACTGTACCAACCCTAACCCTTCAATTTTCTTAGCATTTGCAGATAGGCCTTCCTGTCTAATTGACTGAAGCACAGCCTGCAGTTTTGGTAAATGTGACTCCCTGTTCTTCAAATGAGAAAACACATTATTTAGGTATACAACAGAGTATCTCAAGCGAGTCTTCAGTATTTTTATACAACAGTCTCTGAAAGGTATCTGAAATTACAGCTAGGCCTAATGTTAATACTTTGTACTGAAACATATAATCGGGGTTTCTAAACTGTTTTTTTTTTTTTCTTTTGCATAGGGGATAAATGGTATCTGTAAAATCCAGAAGTATAGTTAGGGTGGGGTGAAGGGCTTAGTCACCTTGGATGCAAGGTGTTGGGGATGCCACCATCAGTAGTGCAGTACTGGTATTTATCTCCATACCATTTTTTACAAAGCAGATATGCAAATACATTTGCTGCCAGGAAAAAAGCATTTGCTTCAGTGCTTCATGTATGGTATTGCTTGCAGCATTTGAAGCAAGTGGCTTTTTACAGAGTTTTGCAGTAAAATAAAATAAAAAAAAAATGTCATTTCGTTTTTCTTTTTTTCTCTAACTTAGAGTTAAGGAGCACAGATGTATAGTTATCCCCTTTGGAAAAAACATGTACCAGTGAATTAACATATTGGTGGCAGTACACTAAACACCGAAAGTGTGATAAGAGACTTAGGGACACAGGTGGACAGTGGTCTCACCTTCAATAACCACATTGCCACAACCATCAGGAAATCCTTCTTTGTGGCACACCTCATCACTAAGGGCTTTTCATCCAGAAAAAAGGAGGTCATTGTCCCACTGTACTCATCCCTCATTAGACCCATTATAGAATACAACACCCCATTTGTTATGTACTTCTCAAGACATCTGCAACAACTGGAAAGGCCACAGAAATACCATACTAAAAGAATCACAGGCCTAAAGCAGATGCCCTATGCTGACCGCCTTAAAAAACTCCGCTATACTCTGTGGCATATCGTCTACTCAGAGGTGATCTCTGCTTAACCTACAAGGCCATGTCAAACCCAGAGCTGATGGACATGCTACACTTAAAGAAATTTCAATCCCTCAGAGCCACACGCTCCAGGGATCTAAACCTTGTCATCACAATAAACAAAACATGCTGAAGGGATAGGTTCCTGACCCAGAGACTCCCCAGACTCTGGAAGAGACTGCCCATACATGTCAAGCAGAGCGCCTCCTTGGCCCTCTTCAAAAGGAACCTTGACGATTAGATGGGAGAATGGAAATTCACCACGGGGATCATGTCAGTCCCCCTACTAGATAGGGGTCCAGGGAAGTAAATAGTGTGGGAAGAAATAGCCAGGGAATTGTTATGGCTAGGCTTGTATAGGCCCTAGGGCCGATAGCCTAATACCAACCTATGAACCTATGAACAGAGTGCAACCTGTATATCTCTAGCCTGGACTAGAATGGAGCAATGATTATGACAAATATATCTTTATTGTGATGAGTGTTGTGGAGTTCCTGGACTTTCCTAGGCTAGCAGCTCATCACTTCTAGGCATGAGATGGAGCTTGCTTTTTGTAATGCTTTTCTGTTTCCTAAAGTAATTACAGAATCCGGCATGTTTATCTGCCTTAATAGGTAACACTAATGGTCCAGTCACTATGTGACTGATTTCGCTCACCTAGTTCAACTGTTTTTGAATTGCTTCTTTTACTAATTGCTTCTCTAATTCTGGCACAACATAAATTGTTAGTTACCCTTTACACCACTTGTAGTCTATATATTATTTTCTTTTAGTTTAGTTCTTCAAAGCATTTACGATAACACTCATTTATAGCTTAATAACACTTCTCCCACTTCCTGATTTTGTACTTTTGATAAGGATACCTGTAACTATACTTTGGGTAGGGATTCCCCACTTGTATGAATTTAAGTTTACTAGCTTTCTAATTCAGTCCATGTCTTCAATGCCCTAATGATATATTTGGTTTATTGTTATCTTTTAGGGTTATCTAACCAGTTTTTTTTTTCACTCACTTCAAATGGCCCCTGTCACATAACCAGAAATTAGTTTTCTGTGGCTAGCGCTAGCACTAATATTTGATTTTTTTAGCTTAAATTCTCTAAGTCAGATATTCTTATTATAAACTTACTGCTGTAATGCCTAGTTTCTCTGCATGTGCTGTTTTGTTATAAGAATAACCAGTTTTAATCTATCCTGCAAAACAATACTGTGTTCTGTAACAATGGCTACAAACCAGCATAATGTTTTATTACACTTGTAAAGGGCATTTTGTCTTTCTTCAGACTTTACATAGCAAATTCAAGATTTTGTCTTGGATGTCTGCTATACAAAATTTCAAATAAAGCAATCTCAAGTTTGTAACATCTCTGTTATAGCAAACTGTAAGTAGGGTAGCAAGTAATCCAAGGTTTAACCATCTGGGTCACTAATTTGTCTTAGCAAGGACTTCGTTGTTTTATTAACTTTCCTGCAAATCCATCAGTCTGTGGAAAGTGCATTGATAACTTAAACTGTTTGACTTTAACTGATGCAATGTCCTTGACGTAAAGAGAGTGCCTGGAGCCTGGGCCAATATGTATCTCTTTAGGGATTTCCACGAAGAGTCTACAAGTACTAGCTCAGTGGAAATTGTCTTAGCATTTGCTTTGCATAGTGGCACTTCTGGACATTTGACAGTAAAGTACATTATTCCTATCATGCTTTCATACCCACTGCTAGATTTTATTAGTGGATAAATAATGCCCATAGCAATATCTTCATATGGCATTTTGATGGTGGGTATCAGGATTGATGGACTCTTAAATCCTAGATGATGGAAATATTTCTGGCATTCTAAACAATAAGCACGGATATTTTCTGTGTCCTCAATTATGTCTGACCCTTAAAATCTAGCTGATACCCAAGCCTTAATTTAGTCAGCCATCAGTTGACCACCTAGTGTGTGAATATGCTCTTCATATATTGTCCTCTAGGATTTAATGCTAGTAACTTATTTATAATTTCATTATTTTATTTACTATAGGAGATCATTCTTTAGCTGAAAATGGAAGTTAAGCAGCAATGTAAATATTTTGTTCATGATTATTCTCTAAAATAGTGATTATATTCTTTATCTTTACTTAAAGTGGCATCTTTCCTTGTACTCTGTCTGTTCTGTAATTGCATGTAGTGGAAAGCTAAGGGTCTAGGTCTTGCAAGTCCCTAAGATCCCTAATTCTTTCTGCTGCTCCAATGTGAAAAATTTTAGATTATGTTTCATCTCAATTACAAAGTGTTTAAAAACATCTTGTTAATAGCTACAATACTGCAGCGTTAAGTAAGTTAAGGCTTGCATGTAGCTGATTTCTGCCAGTTAAACTGCATACTAAGAAGTGTGATGTACCACTTCTACAAACATATTTATTTCCAATATCATTTCCAGGCTTTAGTTTATTCATCTACCTGTGCTGCTTTACTTAACGTGTCCTGGTGGCAATTTCTACCTTATCTCAGTTCCTACACTTGTCAAGCTGATCTGTACACTCTTCAACCATTTTCGACCAGACCAGATTAAATTCCATTAAGGACTCTTATGGCTCTGAAGCCATTTTTCTTCTTGTACTAACTCAGGGGAATGGACTGCACTCAGCAAATCCTGTTGTAAGTGTTACCAGCTCTCAAATGTGTATTGTCCTTCCCATGAATCCTCTGTTCTTTCCTTACTTCTCCCCAATGCCTGCCATTTCATTCACTCTGCTAGTTTTTTTTGTATCTGTGCTGAAATTGTGTTTTAGTGGAAAGCTAAGTGCATAAGTAAGTTGTGGCATAAATAGGTTTATAGGAGTATACTATAGCAATAACCTATGCCTGGGTGTGGGTAATGTGGGATTTACCCACGGTTGGCGTGGTTTGGTCCCGAGGGCGAAGCCCGAGGGACCAAACAAAGACAACAGTGGGTAAATCCTGCATTACCCACACCCAGAAGTGGGATATTACTATTATACTATGACATTATTTAAGAAAATAAATAATTACTTTTCTTAAATAATGGCATTGTATAATGCCTCTTTGCTGCCCTTCCGCAGCTGTCTGGTATCCGCGGCAGTTCTGATGTACTGCGCATGCCTACACAGTACATCAGAGCTGTGGCCAAAAGCAATGGACAAAGCAAGATCTCCATTGCTTTTTACTGTTTTGCTATGTTAAATGGGTTTAACATAGTGAGACAGCTTTAAAATAAGCAACGGAGATGTCATTTGCTTATTTTAAAGCTGTTTCGCTATGTTAAACCCATTTAACATAGCAAAACAGTAAAAAGCAATGGAGATCTTGCTCTCTCCATTG
Organism: Protopterus annectens; assembly: GCF_019279795.1. Classification (NCBI taxonomy): domain Eukaryota; kingdom Metazoa; phylum Chordata; order Ceratodontiformes; family Protopteridae; genus Protopterus; species Protopterus annectens. The sequence continues at coordinate 1,649,764,486 of NC_056733.1, forward strand.
CTTTTTTTTTTTAAACCTGTCTCGCTATGTTAAATGGGTTTAACATGGCGAGACAGCTTTAAAATAAGCAACAGAGACCTCCGTTGCTTATTTTAAAGCTGTCTCGCTATGTTAAACCCATTTAACATAGCGAGACAGGTTTAAAAAAAAAAGCAACGGAGAAAGCAAGATCTCCGTTGCTTTTTACATACTGTGTTGCTATGTTAAAGGAGTTTAACATAGCGAGACAGCTTTAAAAAAAGCAACGGAGATCTCCGTTGCTTTTTTTAAACCTGTGTCGCTATGTTAAACTCTTTTAACATAGCAAGACAGTGTTTTAAAAGAGACTTGTACTAATGGAAAAAGTCCGGGTTACCGGACGTTTTTCCATTAGTATAAGTTGATTTACAATGTGCACACTGGCCAATCAGCGTGCACGTTTTGGAATATTAATGGGGGGTCATGGTATAATAGGTTAATAACCACTGGATATTTATAAGCCTAGTCAAGCATCCCAGTTGTATAGTTTTGTGCCTTAGAGCTAATTTTAAGGGGTATATGTGAGCAAGGACAAGATTTACAGGCTGTTTCAGTCCAGTGGAGACATAGGTGCTAGACCTGGGGTGTACTTCCTTAGAGAGCTGTTTTTATATACACACCTTGTTAGCTTTATTTCCTGTGTTAGTTCTGTTTACAAAATTGATTTATAGTGCTTGTTTTGTAAACAGCTGGAGTCACTAAGATAACTACACTGAAATAGCCTGTTATAGACATTCTTCTGCTTTATTGCTGGTTTTGCTATGTCTGCACCCTGCACACAATTCAGTAAAATGTATTGAATAATGTAGGAAATCACTAGTCACTGCTAATTGTGTAGACAGGTTTAGGCATTGTTGACTAAATAGTTTATATGTATCAGTCTCTACTGTTTACTAAATTTAGTCACATTTTACATTGTAATAGTCTGCTAGTAGTTCTGTTTAATGCGTAATTTCATATGAATGTTATAGAGTTCAATTCAGTGTTGCGGTTTGCTTTGAAGTCTGCTAAAAGTGAAGCTAGATGTTACTGTCCCCATTGCATAGCTGCTCAAGTCTCTGAACTTGCTCATTCTACTGTTATTTTACACAGATAGTGCAAATTCCTAAGGTCCCTAATCCTTCCTGCTGTTTCACTACAAAAAACTTTAGACTGTGCCCTGTCTCAGCTACACAGTGCTTATAACACCTGTTAAAAGCTACATTATTGCAGATTTACGTAAGTTAAGGCTTTCAATATAGCTGGTCTCTGCAAGTTAAACTTTGCACTTAGAAAGTGTGATGTACCACTTCTACAAAACTATTTATTTATGTTAATGATTCTAGGCCTCACTGCACATACCTGCCTATGCTGCTCTACTTAATGTATCCTGGTGGTCATTTCTCCCTTATCTCAAATCAGTGTTTAAGGATGCAGCCCTGTCAAAAAAACACAATGATCTGGAAGTATACACAGAGTCTGTAAAAGCTTACATCTCAAAATATGTAGATGATGTAGCTACCACCAAGTGCATCACCATACAAGTGAACAAAAAGCCATGGTTAACCAGTGAGGTGTATGAGCTCTTAAAAGCATGAGATGCTGCATTCAGATCCAAGGACAAGGAAGCCCTAAAAGGAGCCAGAGGCAAGTGAGTAAAGGTATAAAGGAAGCAAAGGGAACCTATGGTAGAAAGATCCAGGGTCACTTCAATTATCAAAATGATTCCAGATATCTATGGTAGGGCATACAGACCATAACTAACTACAAACTCACATTGGCCTCTTGTGATGACAGCACTGTATTCTTAAATGAGATGAATAACGTCTACAGCATGTTTGACATGGATAACAAAACAGTGGCAAGCAATATTCCTGTCAGTAAGGATGAAGCAATGTTGCATCTAAATACAATAGATGTCCTAAGAACTTTGAGAAGTGTCAACCTAAGAAAAGCAGCTGGACCTGATAACATCATGGGCAGGGTACTGAGGTACTATGCATCAGAACTGGCATTGGTACTCAAAGATATTTTTAATACTTTGCTGCAACTTGGCAGTGTACCAAGATCCTTTAAAAAGATGACCGTTATCCTGTTACCCATGAAATCACAGCCAACAAGTCTAAATGACTACAGACCACTTTCTCTGACTTTGACAATGATGAAGTGTTTCAAAAGGATGATTAAAAACCACATAACGTCAAACATACCAGCAACTTTGTCTACACTGCAGTTTGCAAATAGGCCAAACCACTTCACAGCAGATGCCATAATATCTCTAGCACTGCCTGAAACCTTGACCCACTTGAAAGGCAAGAACTGCTATGCCAGAATGCTATTCACTGACTTCAGTTCTGCCTTCAACATTGTCATCCCTCAGAATCTAGTAAAGAAACTGGTACAGCTGGGCATTGATACTACGTTATGCAATTGGATCCTAAGTTTCCTCCCAGACAGGCCTCAAAATGTTTATGTGGGTGACAACAGTTACAGAAGCCTATCTGAACAAAGGGATGTGTTTTGAGTCCTTTATTATTCACCTTGCTGACACAGGACTGTGTGACCAGACAGGAGTCCAATAAAATTATCAAATTCACAGATGACACCACGACCATAGGTCGAATCAGAAATGGAGAGGAAACAGCCTACAGAAACAAGGTGAAGCATCTGGTAGGCTGGAGCAATAGCAACAACTTGGTGTTGAATGTCAGCAAAACCAAAGAACTAATTGTGGACTTCAGAAGGTGTCAGCAAGAACATAAACCTCTAAAGATAAAAGAGGTGTCAGTGGAGAGGGTCAAGAGCATGAAATTTCTGGGAATACGCATCTTAGATTACTTGTCCTGGTCAGAGCATACTAATTACACTGTCAAAAAAGCACCGCAAAGATTACACTTCTTAAGGAAACTGAGAAAAACAAACATCACAGTCCATCCTCCAAGCATTTGAAAGCATCCTAACCAACATCATAGTCTGGTACAGGAAATGTAATGCCTCCAACAGTAGAGCTCTCAGGCGAGTTGTAAGAGCAGCAAAGAAAATCATTGGTTCTTCACTTGCACCCTTAGAAGACTTGCATAAGACTCACTGCATAAGAAGAGCCAGAAAGAAAACAAATGATCTTGCCCATACTGCAAATGGCACATTATCCTACCTATCCTCAGGTAGAAGATACAGAAGCATGCACTGCAAGGCTTCCAGGTTAAACAACAGTTTTTTCCCCTTATCGATTAGACTGTTAAACTCTGCTGACAGGTGAACTAGAAGAAAGACAACTCCTTCACCCCCCCCAATCACCTAGGAATGTATATATGTGCCTGATCAGAAACAGTTGTTGTGTCTTTCGGCTTTTCCCGGTTAGGAGTCGCCACAGCGGAACTCCGGTCCACTAATTATTGGCAGTAGATTGTAATTTCACTAATTTTACACAGTTCATATGAGTGCAGTATAGATAGGCAATATCCATATTGAATGTGTAATTCTGTCTTTTCTTACCTGTACCCTGATAAGAGAATAACATATAGATATTCCACAGTGTATATTGCACTCTCTTGGATTTCTATCTATTTATATGTTTATGTTTTGCTTTTTTTGTGATGTCAAATTATTTTTACTAAAATATTTTTCTTTGTGTATGTCTTTGCACTTGAAATGAAGCAACACAATTTTGTTCAGCTACACTGTGGTGTAGATTGAAAGACAATAAAGTTTAGTTTAACTTTGATTTATTTGTCTAGCAGATGTGTAATCTTCATCCAATTTTTCCACAGCGCATTTGTTGTTATTAAGGGCAGGGCTCTTAAGCCATTTTATCTGATGGTTCTTTTTGTTGTAGTAACTTGGGGTGCCCTTCTCCACTCTGTAATGCTACATGTGGTTTCAATTCATTCACCATCATACCAACATTCCCACTCACTCCCATATCATCACCTTTATTCTTTCCTAACCCCTCCTACAATCTACATCACCAGTAATTAACCAATATAAACAAATCACTGATAATTAACCAATAAAAACTAAACAAATCACTGTTCCTATTATACCACTCAGCTGGCCTTCCACCAATAAGATTATTTTTCTGATCTTCACAAAGCTCATCCAACAGGTCTTGCCTCTGTTCCAAAATGAAAATCCCATCCCCAAACTTACTATCATAAAAATCTTGACATCCTGAATTGACATCCAGGTAACCTATGGTCTTTTCTGTCTAAACATCTAAACTTTGACCCCGTTATGCTCATAACAGTTTGTCCCAACTAAGCAGGCAGTATAATATTATTATATTCTAAGATCTCTTAGCAACATGCTATATTTGCTACATAGTTAGTATATTATCAGTAGCACCTCTCCTTTCCTTACCTAATATTCTGTCAAGCTCAATATTAACCCATCAATAACAACACTTTTTCTTAATTAATTTAATGAGATCAGAAGACTAATTTTTACCTAAACACTTCCCTTTTCTTCTCAAGGCAAGGTGAATTCACTTTCCTTACAAATATGCTGTATAAGTTTGCTTCCTTGGTATCTATACATTTCTTTCTCACTGACTGTAATTCCCTTCTTCCTTTACACATTTCTGCCTTACAGGAGTATACTATAGCAGTAATTCTGTTTAAACAGAACCTGTCTCAGATAAGCTAACCCCTTCATTTCTCCCACCTCCTCCTTTTCTAGATCCCTCCTTCCCCTCACTCTACTCTTTTCACATTTGGACTATACTTATGCCATATTTCATCCTTTATACAACTATTATAATAGTCTAAACAGTAGAAAAGTTGTGTGAGTTAACCTATGCATAAAGCCTAGGTAGCATATAGGCTGTTCATCTTCAAGTTTTACCAGTTCCTTTTTTTGTCTTAGTCTCTCATTGCCTGTTCTAACAGTTCTACTTTCTACACTTCTTTTACAACAGTCTAGGTGGCAAATAGACTCTTATACTTTACCTGTATACACACCCTAGGTAGCTAGTAGGCTGTGGTCCATATCTGATCTGGTCATTTTATCTCCTAGCCTAAGTGCTGGATATAACTTACACTTTCATTTCATTTCCTAACACAGCCTTTGTAGCTGATAAAGTGTACCATCTTCTTCTTCTTTTTTCTCTGTGGACCTTCTACTTTTGATTTGCTAACATACACTGGGTTTACAGCATTGGCAAAATATAGACTGAGGTGCTTCTTTTACCCACCCTTCTATATCATCTGATTAGGATGACATTGTTATGCTGCTTACTGTTATGGACTCCTATCAGCATTTTCTCTCCATTGAACCACCTCTATCACCCTCCAGGTAAGCTGCTATATTAGCTACTTTACCTTTGACACATTTACTCATCCATTCTCTATCTCATTCTTTACAATTTATAACCCCAACTATCTTATGGGCTCATAATGCCATTTTTTAAATCTCTCAACACTTCCCTTAGTATGTTGTCTAACTATTTTGTCTGTTACTTTAGTATTCAGTCTGTTCATTACAGATACTTTGCCTTTTTCTCATCTATGTCATGACCCCTCTAATCCTGCTCAGGTCCACTATTGGCAAATAAAAATACACAATCTACTAACTGAGACCAGCAATAAATTCATTTATGCTGCTAGAAAACAAGTTTTATTGCAATTATCCTCCTAAAGAAGTCACCAATCCCAGTCCCCAAAATGAGTGATCTTCTCTCAAAACTTTACAGTTTCTTACTCAGAGATATACATTAAGGAGATATTCACTCAAATCCAGGGCCACCTCAACTCAGCCCTCAGTTACAGAACCCAATCACCTATTATATCAGAAATAAATAATTTAATGATGGGAAGTAGTTAGCAGCACATACACTTTGCTCCTCTTCTCTTGTACATTATTGACAGGACTAAATGGTCATTTTCATCAAAAATCATTCAAATAAGCTGGGATATTGTACTGGAAACTACTTGCAGCATTTTGGTGGAAAAAAATAGTTTACATTTCAAACATTTTCCATCAAAACTTCAAGATAAATATTTACCAAAGGAAGATGAACCACTCTAAAGTAGTTCCACAAGAAAATTCAGTGAAGAAAGAGTTACAGTCTATTTGTTATAGTATAAAAGACATCAGCAGTGGTGCAGCGGTAGCATTGTTACCTTACAGCAAGAGGTTCTCCCGCTCGATTCTCGGTTGGAGTGAGGGAAGTACCTTCTATGTGGAGTCTGCATGTCCTCCCCGTGGTTGGGTGGGTGTTTGAAAGACATGTGTAAATGGGCGTGCCTTAGTTGAAGGTTGAACGTCGAGCTGGCACCTCAGCGTTCATGAAAATCTACTGCCAATCATTAGCAGACCAGAGTTGCACTGTGGCGACTCCTAAATGGGAAAAGGCGAAAGACAAACAACAACAACCTATCCGTAAAACTAGATAAACTTGACTGCAAAGTCATCGAAATAAATGAAGATTGTATGAAGTAGATTGAATTAATTAAGGAAGTACTGAAGTAACACAAATTCCAGATATCAGCTATGGAGGATTCTATCACTGACATAGACAAAAGACTTACAGAAGGAGAACATAACACTGATTTTTATTCTTCAACAAAGCAACAAGTTCTTAGAAAAAAAATTATGACCTGGAGAATAGGGTAAGGAGGAACAACATCCAGATTTATGGAGTCCCTGAGCAACTAGAAGGAGATAACATTGTAAACTTCTTATCCACTTGGATCCCTGAAAGATTATACCTTCATGTAGCTCTGTAATTTACCACAGAGAGGGCTCATTGATCTTTGACTGTAGTGATACCAAGCAAAATCTTTCAAATCCAAGATCTACAGTAGTCAAATTTATTTCTAGTCAAAACAAAGATCTAGATTTGAAAACAGCCTAATCTGCTTCACTCATAAAACTTGGTGATTATTTCATTAGAATTCACAATGTCTACTCCTCTCTAGTGGTTTTAGGAAAAAAAAAACTTGTATTCCTCTGTTAAAATCATTGAAGAAAGCCAGAATAAAAACTCACCTATCTACATGCAAAACTAAGATTATTCTTGCCAGAGAGTAACAGCTGATTCCTCAAAAGATGCAGTTTCCATCATCCAGGAAAATCATTTACTTAATTCTACTGATGATATGGACCTGAGTGTATCTTTAAAAAGACAAGCTACAAGGAATGACTGGACAGTTAAAGAGCACAAAAAAGTTTAGAGAAAAACAATACTATATATGTGTTTAGTTATTTATATTTTATTTGTCTTAAAATAGTCTGTTTCTGAAAAATCTTTTAAGTGAAATCACCTAAAGGTAATACTTTTCTATTTTTCTTATATCATTTTCAGTTTACAAATATTAGTTTCCCTGTTACTGTAATATTTGAGTTTTTCAACTAGAAGGACTAAAGTATATAGTAATAAACTTATTTTAATGAAACTATTATGAATCTAAAGGGATATACAGTAGTCTTTATTATTTTTATTATCTTTTTTTTTATTTTTTATTCCCTTTCCTTTCTTTCTTCCTCTCACTCTTTCCTTTGCAACAACAATTTAGTAACAAAGTAACTTTAATAAAATGAGTCTGTTTGGGGCCTGGTTTGACTGTTGGGAAATATGTGTAGAAAGGAATGCTAAACTCTTTACTGTTTTAATAGTGTTACTGACAGTGGGGTATAGTTAAAATGTATGCACTGATGTGTTTTTAATCGGATGTATAACTTTCCCTTGCTTATTTGATCCTAAAAAAGTATTTCAGTTAGAATTTGGCTTGAAGAATGTGTCCACGAGCCTTCTGTGTTTAAAGGCTTTTTTTCACTCTATTTTCCTGCAAAATTACTTCAGAAGAGATTAGGTAATGTTTTCAGCTTGCCTTGAGATTCTGTGTATCTCTACTTCACTCTGAATGCTTTCCTACAGTTTTTTGAATCACAGAGACAGTGCAACATGACTTTTAACCCCTCAAAAGCAGGAAGCTTACAGACCACAGAAAAAGGTTTGCTAAAACAGACTTTTCAGTGCTCTAGCTTTTAAAATTATATTTTCCAGTATTAAAGACAAACTAAATAATGCAAGTTAATATAATAGTAATTCATTAGACTTCTGAATGGTTCATTTTAGCTATATACACCTGGGGCATCTGTTTAATTATTAAAGTGGGGGACAAGTGAAATGAAGCACAAAGGGTACATATTTGATGTGGGACACATAGGGGTGTTCTAATTAAACCTCAAACACAGTACATAAATGTACACAATTGTTGAGTAGAAATTTGTGTTAAATGTTTTAAACATTACTACTGAGTGTCCTATTCACTCTGTAGCTTGTACACTGGTTTTTTAATGTAATTTTGAAGTTTTAATGAGTATTATTCCTAGTTGAAGCATTTGTTCATACTAGATAATGTGTAGCACCACTTTATTAGTCAGAAGACTCAGATATGTGTTTTATAAGGAATAGTGGGATAAGGTAAGTTGGAAAACACATAACAATTGCATTAAGATAACTTATATTTCTCCACAAAATAGAGTCATTAGCAGTCTGATTTATAATTCAGTCTTGTTAGATAATGAATATGAATGTAAACAGCCAAAATATATCCAGGCTGCTTTCATAAGTTTCTAGTCTATGTGAGAGATTAGATGAGAATTTGTAATCACTTGCAAGGTTTTTGGAGCAAATGTGGTGAAAATGTAAATAATTTACATAGGCAAAATGTTAATATAGGTACTGGTTCATAATCTTTTTATAAAGTATAATAAGTATAAGTAGTCTGTTAATTATACAATGTTGTATATATAAGACATGAGTGTTATTCTGATGAAATTACAGGCACCTGTACCTTAAAAAGACATTATTTACTCATAACACAGAGTTTCTTAATTCCTATACATAATTTAAGTATTACAAATGGTCTGAACATATCTTCAATATGATAGTTAATATATACATAAATTTGATGTATAATTAATGCTAATTATTATAAATTAATAGTTACTTGAAATTCTTCTATTTGGTAGGTCTTATTATATATTAACCTTGTTTTGTAGTTTTTTTGGTTTGTTTTCTAGCATTTCAACATCTTATTAAAGTGTAAAATATTTATTTAGAAAATTTCAGTTTATGTGCATAGAATAGTAGCAACAATGTGATTGTGTTATGGTGTTTTTAGTCAGTGGCTTGTATGAACTTTTCTTCAAGCCTGAATTACTTTATTCCATATTGGAGGTTAAAGATGTTTTTAATTTTGAATTTTTCACATCATCCTTATTGTGTTTGTCCATAACAAGTTGTGCTTTTGTTAGCATAATGCCTAATGCACTAAATCATTCCATAGTAGTTTCTAAACTTATTGTTTCAATAGATACCAACATATAAACTTTCAAAGATGGTCATTTATTGACTAAAGATTTAAATAGATTGTTGCTAAAAGATTATTTTGTTTTAATGTTCTCTAAGTTTGGTTCAAAATGAAGAGATGTTCTTATTCTCTGGGAAGGTCTACCTAAAATAGTAGATTCCTATTCTGACAAGAAAGGTATGCTGGGATTGGTGGTAAAAGAGATTGATAAAAAAAATACTATACTCTTATTAATACCTCTTGGATCCCTGAGATTGGTTCAAAAACAGTTAAGAAATGCTTGGATATTATAACCCTATACTCTAAAGGAGAAATATGGACAGGTGGCGATTTTATCTGCATCCTATCAAAGATACTACAAATGATAAACAAATCAGGCTATCTTTGATAGTGAAACATTTAAATTATTATACTGATACAATGTATATGATATATCAGGTTTAAAACTAGATGGTTCTTTAAATATATATTCACTATTCTTTAAGATCTGGGACTCAAACAATTATTGATAAAGTATTGGCATCCAATGCATTATACTCCATAATAGAGGCGATACTAATAGTTTCATGTTCCTTATCTGACCGCAATGCTATTACGTTTAAGTTAACTTTAAGTCCAGACAATTTAATTTTTTACCAGAGACACCCAGCATATGTAACTAAAATAAAAGGCTTTAATGAATGGTTACTAAAAGAGATAAATCAATTTATAAAATTTAACAATAATGATGAGGCCACTGATGTCATACTATGGGACATATTAAAAGCTTGCTTATATCGGAAAGTAAAGAACTGGTATAGTTGTAAAAGAAAGGAACAGAATAAAGAGCTAAATGCTGTCTGAGCCAAAATTCATAAATTAAAATTAAAGCTTAAAGCTGAAAGCACACAGTTGAAAAATCTAAATAAGGAATACCTAGAAATCTTACATAATATTTCCATTAATCTAGAAAAAATTACAATTGTATTCAATAAACCCCTAAGAGCCTTCATAGAATAGTTATTCATTAGATAAATGTGAATAAAATAAACCATATCAAGGAGATTGCTTATAAAGAAGGGACTAAGACTATTAAAGCTATGGATCTGAAAGATATTTTAAAATATTTTAGCAAATATTATGAAGAAATTAATAAAACAAAGTCAAACCTGAATAACAGCAACTCATTCGGTAGTTTGTTTTAAAAAGAAATCATATATAATAAACTATCAAAAGAACAGAAAAACAAGCTTGATAAGTCTTTTTCTTTTAAGGAATTAAAAAAAGAAATTAAAACCTTAAAATTAATAGCGCACCAGGTATGGATGGGATAATTCCTGAGTTATATAAACTTTTGCCTGATAATATTTAAAAAAAATATATTAAATGCTTTTGAATAAGTTAAGGGTACATCTAATATTCTCCAGTCACAAATATATTCTCTTATTACACCAATTTAAAATCAAATAAGGACCCTGCTCTATGTTCATCCTATAGACCAATATCACTTTTAAATGTAGACTACAAGATTTTCATGTCTATATTAGCAAAGAGATTAAATTAAATGCTCATTGGTTTAGTAAAAGACAATCAGATCATGTTTATGGTTAATAGGAAAGTTCAAGATAATACAATAAGACTATTTTTATTGAGTTATCCATAATAAGCTTAGATATGGATAACTTTTTTGACTCTGTGAATTGGTTATACTTGTTCAGAGTACTAAATGAATATAACTTTTCCACTGATTTCATAAAGTTTATTAAAAAGCTTTATGATAACTCAATTTCTTTTGTCAGAATAGGCTCCTTTATATCTAGCAGGTTTGATATCTTAAAACATACCAAACAGGGATTCCCTTATCCCTTTCCTGTTTGCACTTATTATAGAACCATTTGCTAACTATACAAGATCTAACATAAACATTAAAGGTTTTAAAATACATGAAAACTTTTCTTATACAATTCAACTTTTTTACTGATGACATTTTGCTCACTAGTGGTAATATTGAACTCTTGTTGGACCATATAACAGCTCTATGGACTATTTGAAAATATTTCAGGTCTGAAATGTAATCACAATAAAATAAAAACCTTGCTTATAAAGAAAGGCATATCGACAAAGTTAAACTCTTACAAAAAGTTTGGCTGGGACAATTTACAATTAAAATACTTAGGAATTACTATTGAGACTAATAGTGAAAAATCAATTTTAGTTAACTGCCAAAACCTAACTGATGCCATATCCAAATTAACAGACAATTGAAATAAATTATTTTTTACATTTAAGGATAGACTTACATTGATCAAAATGATACTCAACAAAAATCTTTAGTCAGTCATTAATTCTTCCTCCTTCTAAAAATGTTTATAAAATAAACTGTGTTTTACTAAAGTTCTTATGGTTTCCCAAAAAAACAAGAATCTCCTTAGACTGGCACATCAAAAGTTGGAAGGAGGGAGGCACTGGTTTTCCAAGTATTTTCTTATATTCTAAATCTGTAATTATTAGTCATACTCTAGCGGCTTGACTCCTCTTATGCTTCCTGTTTCAAATCAATACATGAAAATATACTAATAGATAACAAATCTATAAAAGAAACGTATACAACTTTGGGCATCAATACATTTTTGGGGGATTTAAAAGACTATATATTAAGTGAAAAACATAAGTTTACTCTCTAGCCTTTCATAAATGAAGTTCTATTAATATTCAAGAGATTTTTTTAATTTGAATTATCTACTAATAATATTTCCCATAGCTTTGACAAATGGATGCTTAATATCTTTTTATACAAGGAAAACGTTTGACTTAAAGAATAGTTGAATTTATTGGCATCAGTTTCTGAATGGGAATAAAATACACCCAGCTGATTATCTGATTGCTAAATACAGTCTAGAAAACAGTAGTTGGCTAAATATGCAAACATGTAAGGAAAATATTCAAGACAAAATTAAAATACCATCAGGCATACAAAGTAAAACTATTCCAACAATCATCGACTTCTTTTCTAATATAAATAATAATCCATCTAAAGGTAGATCATACTTGTCAGTCATGTATATAAGATTATTAGAATTGAATTTGTTTCTCCTGAATTGTCATACTGGAATTACTTGACAAAAATAAACAAAGAAGAATTTTCTGAGAAAAGTAAGAAACTAACCTTAAAATATGCAGGTAAATCAACATCCACCCTATGGAAATGTTTACACAGAGTCTTTCTTTCACAAAATTGCTGTTATATAAAAATCAGTAAAAATAAAATGCTGGAGATGCAATGAAGCCCTTGATGCAGATTGGGTTCATATGGTCATAGAATGCAACATTGTGTCATCTTCCTGGACTGATTTAGAAGCCTTTGTCAAGCATTTTTTTCAGATAATTGTACTATTACAGATTCCTTAATTGTGTTCAATGACCCAATTCCAGACATTATTCTAGTATTGCAAATACCTCTTTTTTGGTTTGTCCTAGATATTGCTAGGAAAGTTATAACTCAAAACTAAAAGCTAAAAATGCAAAACTACTGTCTTTTACTAGTGATTTTATCTGTCTAGCCAAATCTGCTTATAAAAATGAATTATTGACCATAAATATGAGAACAAGAAATGTAATCCATCATTACATACACTGGCAGAAATTTAATGATTTATTAGAAAAGTCCTAATGGATTTGTCTATATAATTCTTGTTATGGACTTTTGCATATAGTTTTGTTTTATTTTGTTTCAAATTGTGAAGTTATTGTTATAATATGTAAATCAAATAAAAACTTTTAAAAAAAGAAAGAACGAAAAACTTAAAACTGCTTCCCTTAATGCATGCAGTCATAATAGTAAATTAACCAGTCTTAAAGTATGGCTAATAATAGAAATTCTCCATATTCTTGCTATATCAGAATCCCAGTTGAAGGATAATTGCTGCCCCTTTACTTTTATACAGGACAACTGATATATATTTAAAAAGACCAGAGACCAGGTCCTAGATCTATTGGTGGTGCGTTAATTCTAACAGATTGTTCACATCCAATGTCACAAGCAAAAGTTCTTTATGGGCTATCTGATTGTAGATAGCTAATTTCAAACATTGTAAAAACTGTGTAAAAACTGAGTCATTCAGAACTGCTGGTGCTTTCTCTAATAGAGGCTTAATTTTTTTTTTCTCTATCGACATGGATATTGGCTCTGCCAATACTATTGGTCTGAAGAGTGGATCAGTATCACACTTGTGTATCTTGGGGAGTCCTTTAATGGCTGGTATTGCTGGAAAATCGAACAGAAAGAAATTGTATAAACTGTCATCATTCCTATGTTGCATTAACAGATCAAAAATGTCATCTTTCAGATTCTTAATAATAAAGTCAGTCTCTTATCAATTTTCTGATAGGTAGAACTTTTAGATACCATCACTCTCATCTTGTTTACATATGGGCCATAGTCTAACACAACTATAGCACCACCTTTGTCAGTTGGTCTTATAACAATTTCATTATTTTCCATCAACCCCTTCAGTGCTATCCTTTCATTCTCAGTAAAATAATGGACAATTGTTTGTTGTTTCGATCCAATATAGTTAGCAATATCCCTTTCACATGTCTTGATAAAGGTTTCCACAATGGGATGTAGGATAGGCATATAAGAACTTGACTTCCTATACCCAAGTACATCTCTGTTGCTTTCATTGCCAAAATTATTTTACTGATTGTATTCTTATTTCCACCAAAATGCTGGTATTACTAGATGTTTTGAGGGTGGAAGACAACACAGCTGAAGGCTTATCAACCTTATTCACCATATTATCAGTGTCACCAGGGATACTCACATCAGTTGGGCCATTGTCCAATAGACCCCCTTTATTATCTGATTCATTTGGTCTATCTGAGCCATCACTATTTCTCAGTCTTCCACCACCATTCATGGATGTATCCACCCCATCCATATGCTTACCAACATTCAGTATTTGTTTAATCCCATCTCCAACTTTCAGCCATATAAAGATGTTTCCAGCTTTAAAATCAGTGCAGTCTCTTCATAACATTCTCATCTTAATCTGCTGTAATTTGTTATCATGTAGATCAACAGATCTAAAGAGGCAGCCCAGTCTTGTTAGAAAGACCTCACTGGGAAAACATCTCTTAATTTCCTCCTGTTTACATTCAATCTCCTTGAAGAGCTGTTCCTCTTCAGGTGCAAAAAACTCTAGAAGCAACTGGATGTATCTAAAATTGGTTTCAATATTATTCCTCTGAAATTTAGCTAATAGATCCAGGTATGCCGCACCATTTGTCAGCATATGCAAAATGTGTAGGTCCCTTTGTATTACTTTAAAATGCTGTCAGGTTTCTAGATGCATTCTCTGCCATTGCAATCTTTTGAGATTCTATAAATTAATTTCCAGTTCTTTAAACAAATCGTCAAACATCCAAATCTGGGTCCAAATCAATGTTACTCACTTGTTTGTCCATAAAGTCCATCCTGATAAGAGGATTCTAATCCATATGAGACAACCTCTTTGATCTATCCTTAAACAACCTGGCCACCGGAGTAAGTGGGCAGTACTCCAATTCAGTGTTATCAGTATCCACTCCAGCCATGTGTTTCTCCAATTCAAGACACAGACGCCAAATCCAAACAAGAACTAGAACAGAGAAAACCAAAGGTTTTACACAGTACATTGAAAGAACTATGGCAAGAACAACCATGCAGACCACCATGCTGTAAACCATATAGCACTGACAAAAACTTTAATAAACCCGAATAAAATAATAAAAGTTTAAAAATCGGATAGGCACTTTCGGGAAACTTCCCTTCAACAGATCCATCCAATCAAATTTCTTCTTCAACATATATGAAAAACAATCAACCAATAACAGTCAATACATGGGTCTACTCCCCTGTAGAATCAGCTTTATTGGGACAACCCCATTCAAACCAGGGTTTTTTTCCACTTGTAGATCAGCTATCCAATAGGACTCAGTCACTTCAGTTCTATTTACCATATCTCCGCCCCTCTTATTCTCCCTCTCTCTCTCCTTTGAATCTGCAACACCATAAACAAAAAACTATGTCCTTCATAATTTCTTACATGCTGGGCTAGTGAACTATGCTGCAAAAACAGCCTTATATCACTCATATGTTGCAAAACATGATCTTTAAGTGATCTATTAGCTTTGCCCACATAAAATGATGGGCATTTCCCACATTATATTAGCAGACTTCCAAATGCACCATTGCAGTTTGCTAAAAAATTCCAAATGGCTTTCAGTGCCTAATAGGGCCACTTTTCTTCTAAGAACATTAATTTACAAGATGGTATAACACAGCCACTAGCCACCTCACCCCTTTAAAAGTGAAGCTACATTTATAAGGCAACCCTTATGTACAAAGAAGTATACAGGACAAACATTTCTTGCTAGTATACCCTCCATTTAAAACTGCTGTAGGTGAAAGAGCTTTCTCTGGACTGACACCTACTACTTGAAACCACCTGCATATAGACATCAAAAATCTTGAAACCATTGAAAGCCTCAAAGATGCACTTAAAGAGCATCCCTTCGCTGAATCTTCCTGCAACTGATACCATAACAATGGTTAGGTAACTTACTGTCCCATATCATGAATGCTAAAATACAGTTAAACTTTCCTCAGCCTGTTAATGTGGCATCTTATACACATTAATTTAACATGCATATAGGAGTTTCTGTATTATACCTATGACTGCAATGTTTTTAATTCTTATTTTAGCTTGCATTTTATATACACTTTTTTCTTTTCTAAATGCACTGTGACTGGATCTTTTAATCTTAACCTATTTGCATTCATTCTTGCCATTATGTTATGAATTTTGCTATGCACTCATTTTGTGCAGAATATTGTTGATTGAATGACCATGATGTATTTTCTGTTCTTTGAGCTCGGGCTGCGGCTGGAAAGGGTCAATAGACAAGTCCACTTACCCGGAGAACAAATAGTAAATAAATAAGCTGTAAATGACTTACTTGTAATTTCCACTATGTCAGGGATAGGCTATATTCTTCAATAGTTTGTTTTAAGGTAGAAGGACAGAATTTTATTCCAAAAATACTAACTCTGCATCTTCTATATCTTCCACTAAAAAGGCAGTTCTATACAAAAAATTGTCTTCTACTTTATTGTCTGTGCTATCTGTCCAGATATGTTTAGTGCTCTCTTTTCTTCTCTTTTATATGGCTCATTTTCTGATGAATTGTGAGTTGGTACCACCCTTTCATTTTGTTTTCCTTCTCTGTGTTGACATTCCTCAGCAAAAGGTATTTAAAAAAAAGAGAAAGAGAGGGATAGATTGAACTTTGTCTCCAGTTTTTACCTCTTTCATTATTTCCAGATATTTGCTGCTGTGAGTGCACCCATATTTGAGTTTTCACATTTACACTAACAGAAATGAGCTTACAACTCTACATTTCTTTATCTGCCCTAATTTCAGTAATCACTTTTTTTCTGATGTCCGCGGTGGTGGTGCTGTGGTAGCGTTGTCACCTCACAGTAAGACGCTGTCCGGTTTGATTCTCAGTTAGAGCGCCTTCTGCGTGGAGACATGCGTGAATGGGCGTACCTTCATTGAAGGTTGTGTGTCAGGTCTGGCAAGCCAGTATGTAAAAATCAACTGCCAATCATTAGCGGACCGGAGTTCCGCTGCGGCGACCCCTAACCGGGGAAAGCTGAAAGACACAAACAAACTTCATTTAAGTACCCATCTTCCTCTATTGCAGTTCTCTCGTATTCTGTGTTAATGCTCTCTGTAAGACTCTGTACAGACTTCATTTTTTATTAGAGTGTTTTTTAATAGTATACCTTTAGTTTTCATACTAACATCCCTTACTGGTTTCTATTTATGTTGCTCTATCATTGGAATTACTGATTGATATCCCAGAGGATCATTCTCCCTGTCTGATCACAATAAAATTCTACACCATTTTCGGTTTGTCAACTGCTTTTTTTTCTGGTTTTGATTCTGGGTATTTATATGAGTGTCACTTCCTTACTTTCCCTCAATTCTTGTTCTTAAGTCTATTGAAGTTGCACATGTTATATATTTAATAACTTTACAAACTTAGCTCGTAGGCTAAAGGGTTTACAGTTTCTGTGGTGTGAAATAGAGCTACCCTTATGCAGGAACATTTCAATATCCCTTTTCCACTCTTCATGAATATGCACTTTTTTAAGTTTAAGATAAACAAGCTAAGGCAGTGTTTGAAGAGGGCATGTTAGCTATTGTTAATTATGCATCCAGATATATTTTTGGAGTCAGCTGACATGGTATCATCAGCTTTATGGAGTACAATTTGGGCATGTCCTTCAATAATCTTGAGGGAGAAATGAACTCAGAGATTTCTGAAACTTCAGTGACTGTTTCTTATGTGAAGTTATCATTAAATTTATCTGCAAGTTTATTAGCAATATACTTAGGGCTGGAATGAATAATGACCTTATGAATTAGGTCAGCACATTGCTTGGTATTATTTTTTTTATTTTTTAAATGCATTTGAAGAAAGATTTACATTCATTATCATATTTGCTAATTCATAGGTTCATAGGAGGTTACTAGGCTAATGGTCCTAGGGCCATAACAAGCCTACTCATGTAATAACTTTGTTCCCTAGATGACTATGGTTAGATGGTCATTGCTAGCAGAGTGAATCAGTGCTTAGTATAGACTGCCCTTGTCCATGAGGGACATAGGTGTCACCTCTGGGGTGAATTTGCGGACTTCCATCCAATTGTCAATGTTGTGCTTGGTCATTGTGTACCTCTGCTTCACATGAAGTGGGAGTTTATTCCAGAGGAGTGGCAGTCTCTGGGAGACATATCTGTCTCTCCAACATGTTCTGTTTATGTCTCAGGCTAGGTTGAGATCCCGGGAGCAAGTGACTCTTATCCTATTTGATTTGTGGACATGCAGTATTTCGATTAGGGTAGGGTCAGAGAACGCTCTTTAGGTCAGGCACAGGTCACCTCTCAGCAGCCTGTGGGAAAAAGAGAACAGAGACAGGGCCTTCAGTCTTTTTGTGTAGGTCATGTTTTGAAGGCCTCAATTTTCTTGGTTAGAAACCTCTGTGGTCTCTCCAGTTGTTACAGGTGTCTGGTGAGGTACATACAAAAGAAAGCATCGTACTCAAATAGTGGTCTAATGAGGGTCGAGTATAGATGAGTTATAACATCCTTAGTCTTGGATGTGATGCCCTTACTTTTGAGATTTGCAACACTGAAGACTTTCCTTACCAATGTGGAAACCTGGTGATCAAAGTTGAAATTGCTGCCAACCTGTGTTCCCAAGTCTCTCACCACTATGTTTGAGCTTAGGGGGTGCTATCTATAATGTAATTTGCAGGGGCCACTTCTTTGCCAAAGGGGATAATGTTCCCCTTTTTTGCATTTAGTTTTAGACAGTGACTCTGTCCCCAATCATTAGTCTGCATTAGACCCTTTTGTAATATATTAACATCATTGGTGGACTCAATGATTGCACCTAGTTTGCAGTCATCTGAGAAACTGATAAGCCACAGGCCATCTACTTTTGATTGGACATCAAGAAGTAGATTCCAAATAGTAGATGGGTGAGCACATATGCCTGTGGTAAAGCACTGGTAACTGATCTTCTGTTGGAGGTTGAATCCCCAGCTTTGACTGTATGCGTTCTGTTGGTGAGCCAGTTTGCTACCCATCTAAAGCTGCATGAGTTAATCCCCAGCTGCGACAGTTTCTCAATGATGCCTGAATGAGAGAGTGTGTCAAAGGCCTTGGCTAAGTCAAGATAGGTGGAAAGTACTGGCCTCATTCAGAGCTTTGGTGACATTCTCAAAGAAGACCACTAGGTTTAATAAGCAAAACCTGCCCTTAACGAACCCAAACTGGGTCAGGTCAAGAGTTTGGAGGTTTCCTATGTCCTTGTTGATAAGGTCCCTGATTATTCTTTCCTTGGCCTTGCAGATATGGCCGGTTAGACTTATGGCTCTATAGTTCCCAGGGTTCGTTGATGGACCCCATTGTATAAGGGGAATACTGTTGCTGTTCTCCACTCTGCTGAAAAAAAACAGTGCTCATGCCATGGCTGAAGAGATGTTCCTACTGATAATGTTTTTAATTTTGATGATCGTTATGCTAGATATTTTGAAATGTGGGTAGATTTTCATTTGTTATAGACCTTTAAAAGTGATTTCTTTGTTATAGAGCTGATTTGTTTTGGTAGACGACAAAAGTGAATATTTCTTGTATTTTTTTCATTATATTTGGTCTTAGTACATTTTATGCAATTTTATGCAATTTCATTGGTAAGTAGCATTTGAGGTTGTATGTCGACTGGAAATATTTTAAATAATTATAGTGCTCATCATGCAGTTTTAATGCATTAGTCTTTTTAATGTCCTTGTATTCAGATGTGTTTGCTATGGATATGATTGTTACCCTATGGAAGATGATCTCTTACTTATGATTGGATGTGAGCAAAGGTGATGATTTGGTAGTTGTGGTACAAATATTGTGGTGCTGGTGAGGATGAAGTCAAGAACATTTTGATTTCTAATGGACTGGTTAACTGCATGTTCAAGGGAGGTAGTATTTATTAAGTCAAGTAATCTTTTGTCATATCCAACATTTGTAGTAAAGGGCTGATAATTTTTATATATATATATATATATATATATATATATATATATATATATATATATATATATATATATATATATATATATATATATTTTTTAATATAGATATAGTTTGTTTTATATATATATATGTATATATATATATATATATATATATATATATACACATTTATATAGATTAGATATATATATATTTATATAGATACAGATATAGTTGTATGTATGTATGTATGTATATATATATATATATATATATATATATATATATATATATATATATATATATATATATATATGTGTGTAACTCAGGTCATGTTTTTAGAGTTCAGTCACTTTGTCTTTGTATTCAGGAACATTCTACCTCACTGATTGTTTATGGTGGTAAACCATCTGCGGGAGGGGGGTAGTAACTGCTTTCCACTGAAGGCAATGACTGGCCCTCCATGCTTCTTAGCTGGGTCTCCCACTCCTTTTTTTCCCCTTGTGGCTGCAAATTCAAAGTCCATCCAGCTGCTTCACTCTACAAGACATTAACAACCCACTACCTAAAGAACTTGCACAGCTGAAGTTCACTTGCAGTTGCAAAGTTTCACAAGGAAAAAATACATTGAGTTAAATTGAAACAACCTTCTACCTAAAAAACTTGCACAGCTGAAGTTCACTTGCAGTTGCACAATTTCATAAGAAAAAAATAGACTGAGTTAAATGTATGTAAGACAAATTCATAGCCTCATACTAATTTAATTAAGTCATGCGCTAGTGTGTTCTGTTTGTAGTGTTGAATCTGCTGGAAGGATATCCCCACCCCCATCCCCACTTACTCATAGGCCTTTTACTGTTGAATGTGAAGCTACATTAACACTTCAGCATATTTTACTCATCAGCATAATAGATCCCTGGACAAGACATTGAAAAGCCCATAACTATAAAATTAGATGCTGTAACTCAGGTCAAGTTTTTAGAGTTCACACACTTTGTCTTTGTATTCAGGAGCATTCTACCTCACTGATTGTTTATGGTGGTAAACCATCTGCTGGTTTCTTCCTGATTCGCTCCACTCACTCCCCTCCCCTGCCCTCCCCCCATATTCCACCCTCCCCCAACACCTCTACTCATATCCTACTCTCCCCCAGCACCTCTACTCATATCCCAAGCAAACCACTCCCCCTTGTTCATCTCATGCAATTATATACAACTTTACCTTGTCCACACCCACATTTCATTCACACCTTACTTTTATTTAACCAAACTTATCTGCTTCCCCTTACATCTATCAACCTGATTTCTCATCCCCCCTTACTAAAATTCTTTGCATTTTACTCTGTTTTACCATCACAATATTATTACTGCCTCAGACTGTCTTACATTAACTCCAGGCTTACCACCTTCTCTTCTATTATACACATAAACTAATATTGCATCATAATTGTACTACTGACCAGTCACATCTCCCCCACCCCTCCTTATCACAAACCACAGGGCAAAACACCTAACCACATTGTCGAAGCCCACCCTGAATTCAAAACATTTCCAATCTTACCTTCAGCTGCACACATATCACTAGATAACAAAATCTCTGTTTCTACCTGATATTTCATTCTAACACATAAATACCACTTTTACTATTGTTAAACCCACTATCACAGTTGACATGCTCCTCCTAACCTGTCTAGCTTCTTTACTCTTAATTTTCAACTGCGCTACAGCTATATCCTTTCTTACCCCACACACCAATATACATCAGCAACCTCCTCCAACCATCACCCCAATAAACAACACAGCTTCTCACATATATCCTTTCAGCTTTTCTTCTGTACCCTCCCATATTATTCAAGCCCCAAATTGGCCTCCTCACCTCCTACAAAACCACACTTGACACCAGTATCATCACTTAGGGATAAAAAACACTTCCCATGGTACTCCTTCCTCATTAGCTACCTACTCTAATGTGGATACATACATCCTAACCCTGGCCCACTTTCTAATCCTAACCAAAAGAGTAACCCCAAAAATTTAAACATACGTACGCTGAACCTTAGAAGTATATGTACTAAAATAGCCCCATTGCATTCGTGGATTGATCAAAATAAACCTGACATAATAGCCCTTAAAGAAACATGGATACACCCCAGTGTAAAAGACTCAGAAATAATACCTCCAAACTTTGCAATAACCAGAAGATAAAAAAAGGGGGAGGGATAGCACTTCTATATCCCTCTACACTCAGCATCACACCCTACACCAGTAATATATCCACCTTTTCCAATGCTGAGGTACTAATCTTCTTTCTGAACCTCAATATATCAAAAATAATTTGCATAATAGTAATATATATCCCACCAGGTAACAATATACCAGTGTTGGAAAATATTTCATCCTGGACATCCCAAACAATAAACCTTGAAACAACAATTTTAGGAAACGTAAATATAGATTGGCAAACCATAGCTTCCGACTCCCCCATAAATAATATATATCTCTATGTTTTTTTCTCAGCTTATCAATGCTCCAACAAGATACAAAAAAGATCTTACCTGCCAATCCACCTTAGAATGGATTCTAGTATCCCACCCTGCCAATTACCCTTCTTCTGGTACACTGCCTAGCTCCCTGAGCAATCATCAACCAGCTTACTCCCTTAAAACAAACTCCCAGCAACTAAGAGTACACACTATAAAATCGGTTAGGAACTCAACTAATTTTTATCAGCATAAATCCAACAATCTCTCACAGGAAATAGACTGGACACCCCTTAAACAACTACCCCTTAATGCTGCTGTACTATACTTTAATAACACCTTCCTTCACATACTTAATGCACCAGCTCCCATTCATATGAAAAAAAAAACAAAAAGAACTCAGCACCGTGGCACTCTAAGGAATGTAAACACCTGATGAAGCAAAGGGACCTAGTCTGGTCAACCTGGAAACAAAACAAAAATGAACAAAATCATGTTAATTTCAAAACATGTAACAAAGTGACAAAAATAATCAACAGAGATAAGAAGTCATATTATTCCCAGCTTCAACTCCAGCATGAAAATCAACCCCAGTAAATTTAGACACTTCATATCTTCTCTACGTAACCCTGGAAGAAATGGAGAGCATGCCCTATCACCAGATACCCCTCCATCACAAGTAGCTGAAAACTTTAACAAGCACTTCATAAAATCAATTTTGGACTTAGTAACTAACACCCCTAATGCTGGACCACCCTCACCCTTCAACCTATTCAGACACCAACCCCAGGCCATCAATTACTTCTAACCCTGTCATAACTAACCCCCCTACTCAACGAAATGTCATACAAACCCCATTCTCAGTTCAGCCCATACCCACTGACACCATTAAGAAACTGCTACAAAAACTAAAACCCTACTCTACCTCGGCTGATAATCTCACCCCATACTACCTCAAGCTGTATATTAACTCAGTTGCCTACCCAATCAGTATCCTTATAAATAGGTCTTTATCCGAATCAGAAGTACCTACTATATGGAAAGAATCTCACATCACCCCCATCCACAAAGAAGGCAACCCTTTTGATCCATCCAATTTCCATCCTATATCCATCTTGTCACCCATATTCAGAATTCTCGAGAGAGGTATCCATCAGCAGGTAATGTAATATCTATTGCAAAACAACCTTTTAACCAAAACCCAACATGGCTTCCGACCTAGACACAACACAGCTACAGCCCTATTATCTTTTAAAGACACTGTGAACAAGGCCAGAGATGCAGGATGCTATAAAGCCTCAGTATTCCTTGATCTCTCCAAGGCCTTTGACACAATGTCTCACCCCTTACTTTTGAACGCAATGTCTAACCTAGGCGTCTCACATAACACAGTAAAATGGTTTCAGAGCTATCTCAAGGATCGTAAACAAGCAGTGAAATGGTCCAATGAACTCTCACACTTCCTCCATAACCCTACTGAAGTCCACCAAAACTCCATCCTAGGACCTCTAATATTCAACATTTTCACAAACAACCTTCACAATGACTCTCACCCTGGGAACCTCATTCAGTACGCCGATGATTCAACCATAATCTGCACTGCTCAATCACTACCAGAACTACTATCAAAATCTCAGCAGTTCTTTACTGCAGTTGAATCCTGGCTAAGACATGCTCAACTCTTTCTTAATCCAAAGAAGACAAAACTAGTGCTCTTTCTTCCCCAAAATACCTCCCCTGTCACTGATCATTTCAGTATCCTTGCATCTGACAACACTGTCATTGAAACAGTGCAGGAAACCAAACTTCTAGGTGTTATCATTGACAATAAACTTTCATTTGACCCCCATATACAGCAAAATGTAAAGAAAACTCATCAAAAACTGGTATAGAAACAAACATTTCTTTACTGCAGCAACCAAAACTATCCTTGCAAAAATATTTTTACTTCCCTCCCTTCTTTATGGTGCCCCTATTTTAACTAACTTACAAAAATCTGCCCTAAGCAAGTTGGAACAGTCCTACAACAAAGTTGCAAAGTTTGCCACAAACTCTAATTTTCACACACACCACTGTAAACCAACTTTAGAATTAAACTGGCTTGAACTCCTCAACCAACTTGCCTTTATTCAGCTATCTACCTTGCACAACCTTATTTTCAAGCATACTGCCTGCCCTGCACTAACCATACTAGTCACACCTTACACACCATATCAATCCTTACGATCAGAAGACAAAAATCTCTTAGCTATCTCAAAACCCACAAGAAAACCTCGTCACTCTCTGTATTCATACTCTGTCTCTGTACTTTGGAATTCACTACCTCTAGTTACCAGGTCTATGCCTGCACTAAACCATTTCAAAGCCTCTTTAAAAAATCATCTCAAAAATACATGACTCTGCTCCTGCATAAAGCCTGCCTAATGCTCAGATCTTCCTCTTTCTGTCATATTGCAACCCTCACTGTCTACAAGATCCTAAGGCTCTTCTAACTCCTTCTCTGCTTCCATACCATATCCTTAAGCTACTGCTCAGGCTTTATTGCTTCTATTCTTCTTAACTCTCTCTCACTATCTGTCTGTATCACTAACTTTCTGGTTGCTATTTTCCTAACTGAAACTAACATTCAATTTTACTTGTACTATTACAGTCAATGTCACACAGTGCACTACCTACGTATTACTTTTTTGGACAATGTCTATATCATGTATGGTGAGAGTGACTATTATTGTCTGTAATGTTTTAACTGTATAGGATTGTCTAGATGTGTAGTAATATATTTCAACATTTTGTAGCAGTTTGTTCTTTCAACTTATTTTTTATATAGTATTTCTAATGTAATTTTTATTGTACTGGATTATACTGTATTTGTATTGTACTGTATGTGGAGCTTTTCTCCCCGGGCCTCTGCTGAAAATCGATTCTGTAGACCCAGTCAGATCACCCCAGTAAACAAATGTCAAATAAATAAATTATATGTGTGTGTGTGTGTGTGTGTGTGTGTGTGTGTGTGTGTGTGTGTGTGTGTGTGTGTGTGTGTGTGTGTGTGTGTGTATACATATTATATTAGTCTTTCATGGTTATCAGTGGGCATGGAAGTTTTTCTATAATATTTTATGAATTGATAAGCTGTAATGTTTAGGATAATTTTGAAGTTCATTAAGTAATTTTTTTTGGGTCATTGGGAATTTGTCTAGTAATAACAGACATACCTCTCAAACTCTTAGAACAAAAAATCTGGATAAAGCTATTAATAAAAGTGGGACAAAGGCCCCAAAATAGGGGTGATTTTTAAATATTGCTCTTACAAACTTAGAAAGATGATAGACTAACAGGTTTTGCATTTGCATGAGTTTTCTGAAGGGCACGAAGTCTGAAACTCAAGTCTTGGTGGTGCTAGATGCAGTGGCGGCTGGTGACTTCAAATCAAAGGGGGGCTGCAGGAGACAGCTGAATGGGTGGGATCAGTGGGAATGGGTGTGACCAACTAGAAAGGGGAGGAGCTATGCTCAAAAACCACAAAAGCTGTAACTTTAATTAGAGACCGTCTGGATTCTGTGTGCATGCTCCAGACTGGTTTACCAGCAGTCCGGAAATGCTATGAGTGCGCATGTGCGATGTTACGCGACTCTAGTTTATTTTATTTTTGTATTTTTTTTATTTTATTTTTATTTTATTTTCTTCTTTGTTTACAACTGGGGGGGGGCTGCAGTACTGCAGCCCAATAGCACAAGCTGCCCATGGCTAGATGTTGAAGGCTTCTGGTCTATGGCATAGTCACAGTCACTGCTGTGAATGCTGCTGTGTAATAAAAAAAAAGGAAAATAAATATAAATACAGAGACATAATATAAAAACTAAATGAATTAATGAAACAGAAAGGATAGCAACAATCAGAGGGGAGGACAATAATGGTAGCATACTGTGCAATACAATATTACATAATGCAGTATTATATATGATAACAAGTTAGGCTAATTACAACTTCAATAGTCTCATGAAGAAATAACGGTAAAAATATCAGAGACCTATTACAAATGCAGACCTAAGTATCCTGATATTTGTCAGTTCTTTAACTTGATCCACTTGTATATGCAATGGTACAATAAATGCATTGTCTGCAATTGTGCAGTGGTGTCTAATGCTGTAATTAGGATTAAAATTAACAATGTCTCTGCAAGGGCATACTTAGGCATGTCTTCCTCTGGAGAGTGATTCAAGGTAACAGTGATATCATAAAAATAGTTGGCAACAAACCACGAATTGTTTTTAGAAATACTAATAATATTAAAAGAATGTTGGAGTGTAATGATTTGATTTCAGACAATATTATTACAGTCAAGAAAGGTATGTTTTGTTGTCAGGGTTGTAGAATTTGTCGCTACATATCAATTGGCCCGTATATTTCTGTAGCCACTAGTGACAGGACTATTAAAGTATCGGGTTTTATTGATTGCAATACCAGTAGGGTGGTGTATATAGGTATGTGTACAGCCTGTCCAGCATTCTATGTTGGAATGACTACACGCAGTTTGGCTACTCATATTAAGGAACATATATACAGTATTAAATGTAAGGATGAGAATAACGCTTTATATAAACATTCAATTAATTGTTTATTTTTTAAAAAGTTTGTGTTTTCTGTGTTGGAAGTCTGTAAACCAGATTGAGAGCAGGGGATTTTAAAAATTATGTGGAACAAAGGGAGACATTATGGCAGGTTAGATTGAGTTCTGACAAGATCCCTGGTTTGAATGAGACAGTAAATGTTAAATGTTTTTTAAAACATCGAAAATTATGTATTAAGAAAGAACATAATTTATTAAGTTTTTTTGGAAATTGAATGGTATGTTTTTAAATTTTAATTGTTCTGCTCTAATTGATTGATTAAGTCTGTATTTAAGATGCTAATTTTTATCACTAACTTGTATTCTGATGAAGTCGTGAGATGAAAGCGGTTATTAAATACTTTTGTATGCTATTTTGATCTGCTTTGGTGCTGATTTATTGATTTTTTCATCTTCTGCCATTGTTCTTGGATTTAATTGTTTTTTGCTACTTCTGGTTCATGTCTTCCTCTACGCTCCACAAAAGTTATCCTGTTTTTTTTATACATACATGCATTTGAAACATACCTCTCAAGTGCCTAGATTTTCTCCGAATATCTAGACTTTTGCCTCCTATTTTTAGGTCTGTTTCTCATAAAATGTGTGTTTTTCTGGCAAATCAGTGAGGATTAAAGTAATTAAATTATGACAGACATTTGTTTCAGAGTTCATACCATTTAGAAAATGCATGCTAATGCACAACCTACTATTCTATCAGTGTTCTAAACTTAGAAGAGCAATAATTACAGTTTGCCCCTATTTTGGGGCCTTTCTCCACTGATCATTTTTTGGCTTTGTGCAGATTTCTTGTGCTAAGTGGTTTAGAGGTATGAGTTGAAGTTAACCTACTTATTTCAGTAACTGCAATGAATCATGTATAATCACTGGAATTATTGTAAAGTAAAAGGATAGCACACTCAAGAGTTGTTTTCCCCACTTATGGTAGATTGCAGTGCCTGTAATAAATACAAAAAGTCAAAGCACTAAAGAGTAGGAGTAGAACTCACATCCTTCTGATAACGCAACATGAAAAAGCACCTATTGAGCCACCCTGGTAGCACAACAACAGACATGCAGCTGTGAATATCACACATACTAAGTAATGCAGTGGCTTAACTGACAAACAGTTGATGTGCTTTATACACTAAACAAAAGGTGATAACATATCTACTACAGATAGGCTGCCAAAGAAATCACTTATTGCTTTATGTGTGAGAGTATCTGATATTTAAACTGAAGAAAAAATAATATACCTCTAACTGTAGATCTATATATTAAAAGGCACGTATACTCACCCTGTACCTGCAAAGGTAGGCCAGACTCCTCTGGTACATTCTCTGCTATGGCCTCATGGGATATGGAACAAATAGAGAGATACATAAGTATGGTAAACCCAAGACTGGCAGAATAGGATTAAAGAAGAAAAAAATAAATAAATAAATAAACTTGCAGTACTTCTCTGGAGTTTTCACACTGACCTTTTCCATTTGCAAAGATGGCCTGAATGGTGGTTCTTCAGTTTCTTTTAAGTGGTGTCAACACTGCTTACAAGTTTGGTAGCATCAGTAACCACCATTGCTAATTAGGGCCGGACAGCCAGCTTGCACTGGGGGCCACATAAGACTCCTCTAGAAAATGGTCCTGGTGGCCTACATGAAGCAAGAAGAAAACATATTTGTCTCCTTTGAGCAACCACTGGGCACCATGGAACTACCAGTTCCATCTGAAGCCATGGCCATTCATTGGGTCTCTCATCATAGAATAATGGATGGCATCTTGCAGACACATCTGTTTCCCATTGTTAGAATTGCCCAATAATGTAGGGCAGCATTGTTGAATGGCCAGTGTCAGGGTAGGAAATGGACCATGGTATTCTGAATATGTGCAAAATATGACAGGTGCAGTTCAGCTTTACAACATGTACTTCAACAATTAGAAATACAGTGCTCTCTAGTAACCCCCATGCCTAGCAAGCATAACTTAGGAAGAACAGAGAATCTTCTGATGAAATGAACTTGCCCACGTATGGCCATGTTTCTTATAGGTGATCAGGCATGTGCATGATGCTGTGCTGGCCTGTACCTGAGACTCCTCCTCTAGGTGCAATGTGCAGCATGAGTGATTTACAGAAATTAATGAGCTGAGGCTCATTTGCATAATAATCACGCTCAGAGTCCTGAATCAGCATTAATTATACTGAGGCAGCAGCCAAGATAGTTGTTGCACTGCAAAAGAAAATGTAGAGCTCTTTTGGAGAAAGGAACTTCACCTGTGTAAGCCAATTAAGTTTGAGGATGCAGAATCACTACTTGGTAAAGGTAAGTGCAACACTGTACTTACACTTCCTTGTTACTAGTTGTTAGCTAATGTTTCTTTGTGGAAAAACTTGATGTAGGGAACTGTGCAGTGAATGATATGTGGTTCAATAAGGATATATTAGTCAGTAAAACATAAAGAGGTTATACACAAGTACTTTGTTAATGGAGGTACACCCCAACAAAACTGTGAAATACAGCACTTAAAGGTACCAGGCCAGCACATTCTTGTGATATGCTCACAAACACACACACACACACACACACACACACACACACACACACACACACACACACACAAACACTCACAAATATATTTATAACATCACCATGGGTCATGCATAGTTGTGTGTAACATGCATGTGGCACAATAACAGTAACATTATGGGCAGCTGTGTATCAATTGAAAGGGACTACAGTGGTTATAACACAGGAGTGGACCTACAGAAGGCACATGTTGTAGAAGGTATACTTCACTGTACTGTGACATTTGAGGAAGTTGCCTGTGGCAGTATTGTTATCTTTAAATATGTGGTCTGTACATGTGTGTTTAGTGGAGAGTCGCTGGTGGCCTTTCTATGTCTGCATGTTGAGGAAGGTTTTACAGCTTTCACATATATCTACATATTGGTATATCCTATTGCATGTACAGGATGGATGCTACACTAGAGAGAGAGTCCAGCCAGACAAGGAGTCCTTAATGGGGTACTCACATGGTGTATTCATTCTCCACACAGCAATATGTCTGTCAAGGAAAAGGCAAGGAAGTGTATGTTTTTAAATATGGAGAATTAGGTATTGCTCCAGGCACTCCATCTCTATGGATGATGGTTGCTCAGGCAAGAAACTGCATGCTGGTTCTATCTTGACCATGTTTGTGCAGAGGTACATGCAGGGTGCCCAGTTATCTTCCATACATGCCTTGGGCCTGTTCTTTAGATCAAGCTGTAGTACAGCAACAGCTGCTAAACCTGTGTGTCCTAGCATACTCACATCCACAACACTGTGACCATCAATGGCTCATGCTCATGGCTTACCAGTGACAGTGGCCCCTCATAAAGCATTTTTCAGTAATTCCTTCCATAACCACATCTGAAACACACACACACACACACACACACACACACACACACACACACACACACACACACACACACTAAAGTACAAAGTTTTTTATTTTGTGTAACATTCACAAATGTCCCAATGGACGACATTGCATACTCGTGCTTTATCCTCCATCTGCGCTGATTATAATAACTGTGCTCTGCCCATTGTATAATGCTACTTGGGTTGCCTACATCTGATGTATGCTGTACTCGGCTTATGCAAGGTTAAGAACAGTCTAGTGTTGGGATAGCATCCATCACTTTCAATGCAGTGTATATGCTTTACTATGGATCAATGTTATTTGCAAGCCAGTGCCTCTTTCCTAGAGTGAAAGCATATTGAGCCTGCCTCTGTCTCGCAGTTCATCTCCTTCTGCTGGGTCCTCCACTGACTCCTCATATGACTTACTCACTACTGCCTGCTGTCTTTGGAGATTTTCATCTTGCAATTCACCTCTCTGCTGCAAATACGTCTTGACTATCATATTATGTGACATTGCTAGCACTGAGAATATCTTAGCATATGTAACAAGGTCAAACTGTACTGTACCACATTATACATCCAGGCAGTAACAGCATGCCTTCAGCAGCCCAAGTCCTTGCTCCACAGTGATCTGTTTTTGTGATATGGCATAGTTGTATGCACAGAATGCCACACTCTATTGATTTCAGATGAGTGCCATCAGCTTGGGCTTTGGAGCAGATTTGGCATCACCAAAAGATGCCCTTCGAGGAAAGTTTCTCCTCATAAACCATTGATAAAGGTCAAATATATGTGACATATGTAGAAGTCATAGTAACTGCCCAAGTGGCCTGCAGAGGCAGAGAATACCCTTTACATTACAGACTTTCTGGCAGTTGATAAAATGACACCTTTTACAGTTCTCATACATTTTTCCATGTCACTACGCTGGGCTTTTATTTTATTTTAGGTGTAGTATTTGGCTTTCAACACTTCATGGAAGTTAGCTATTCTATAAGAAATCCTGAATGTTGTTGTCTCTCTCTTCCCTGTGCTACATGATTCATAGGTGTGTACTAGGCTAATGGCTCTGAAGCCTTTAGAAGCCTAGCCCATAGAAGCGCCCTGACATTGTGCTGCCTAATGTTAGTTCCCAGTGCCTCTATCAAGTAGAGCCACTGCACTGCAGTGATCCCCAGGGTGAACTTTCTATGTCCCATCCACTCATCAAGATTTCTCTTGAAGAGGGCCAGTGAGGTGCTCTGCTTGACATGTATGAGAAGTCTATTCCAGAGCATGGGCAGTCTCTGGGTTATGAACCTGTCCCTCCAGCATGTTCTGCTGATTGTGGTAATGAGGTTGAGGTCTCTGGATCATGTGGTGTGGAGGGATTGGGATTTCTTTAGATGTAGCATTTCTAACAGAGCTGTGTCAGACATGGCTTTGTAAGTCAAGCAGAGATCGCCTCTTATTAGATGATATGAGACAGAGAATAACTGGAATTTTTTTGGGTTTGTCCATGTACAACATGTCTTTAAGACCTAGGATCCTCTTTGTGAGGTACATTTGTGACCTTTTCAGCTGCTGCATGTGTCTATTGAGGTACACACCAAATGAGGCATTGTACTCAATGATTGGCCTAATGAGGGAAAAGTAGAGAGAGATGATACCTCTTTCTTCCTGGATGCAAAACCCTTGGTAATGAGATGTGCCACATAGAAGGACTTTCTAACCACAATTGTAATATGGTGGTCAAAGGAGAGGTTGCCATCAACCTGTGTCCCCAGATCTCTTATAACATGTTCAGTGTTCAGTGGGCTCCCATCAATGTGATAATTAGTGGTAACTGAGTTTTTCCCAAAGGGGATGTTGACGCATTTCTTGGCATTAAGCTTAAGGCCATGGTTTTGACACCAGTCATTGGTCTCAGTGAGGCCTTTCTGTAGGATGGGAACCACCAATCCTCCCCACATGCTGCTGCATGGTGTGAAGGAACTGATGGACTATTGTAGAGGTAGATGCCTAATATATCCCCACTGTGCCCCAAGATGATTGCTACAAGGTCTATATACACAGTATACAAAAAGTCACACATAACTTGGTATTCATGGGAATAGGTAATTCATGACTCCTATGAGCCTGCAGATACATGTGTACCAGCTACTGTATGGTATCCATATCCACATAGTGCAGACCACAATGTTAGTGTCATAAATACCACGGAATGTTAAGTGTGATTGGATGATATGATGCATCCAAGGGAGACAAAGTACAAAATTATGGCATGTAGATGGAATGATAGCCTGTTGCAGGTACATGTTTACTATTGCTGCAGTAATTTCTGAGGCCCCTGATATACACAAGAATCTGTTGTAATCATTAACACTGGAGTTCACCTAACATCCTGTTTTACCTTATTTACACACAGATCCCCTCTTATTTAATACTGTTGTTCACTACCATATCATTGTACCACCATAGCATACAGTTTGAGCAGACATGCTGCTTGCTTTCAACCACCCAGGATGAGTACATCTCTGAATTGTCCACACCCTGCACATGGCTGCTTATCTTGCAAAATTACCTGCCACAGTTTAGTGGACATTTCTGAATACAATGTCAAATCTCAGTCATAACATAGATAAATTTGTTTATAGGTTGCAGAAGAGTTTTACTGTATAGCATTGAATAGAGCAACTCTGATGTGCTCTGAACTAGAATTTACAATTATCATTCATGCTGGATTGCGATGTCCATTAGATGGACTTTACTTAAAAATGGCACAGATGTACTAAAAGGGAAGCAAAGGGCTTAGCCAGTATGCAGAAGCCATGAAATAAAAGGTGCAATCCATTTCCTGCAAAACAATTTGGCCTGTTGATCATTTCATCTCAAGCTGACACACACTGACCACCCTCACAACAATACCATCTATTTTCCAGTTATTAAAGCCAATTATTTCCTCTTTGCATCTAAGCATCATTATGTTTATATGTATGATTATATATAGGAAGAGACTCCTTGCAAATGCATAATGCGATTAAACGTGTTGATTTGGATACTTTTCCGGGTAGAACTCCTTAGGTCATTCATTTTTACTTGGGCCACTATCAGACCATAGTCATGCATGTTCTGTGTGATAGAATGAAGATCCCTTGTAACATCCTGGATCATGACTCCAGAAAGGCAGCTATCTATTACCTCCTATTTTGTTCAGCCTGTTGAGTTTCCAATCTCTGTCTCTAAGTGCACTCTCCATTCACTAGAAAATTTCTATATGAAAGTGCAGACTTAGTGGCAGTAGAAGGTATGTGGTGTACATTCTGGTGACTCCAGTATATATAACAGAGAGGTAGAGTTTTGTTACAGTTTTGCTGCTGAAGCATTCTGGTCCTCAGCTTTGGCAACTTGTGAAGTGATTAGTTTACTTCCTTTGTATATTTTAGTTTTGTGTCCTCATACAAAGGTGTGAGTAAGTGAGTTTATGTGGTGCTTACCAGCAATCTGTTTTGGTTATAAGGTATCCTCCAGCTTGTGTAGATACTTAAACCTCTTACAAATCATATGATGCTAGTCTTATAGTAGATGGTTGTTGATGAATAGTTGGCATTTCTTACCCTACCTAAGCATGCCAAGTGCTTTAAGGCTGGCAAAAGAATGGAGAAAAGTAACCTGACCTTCCACATTGGACTGGTAGATTTATTTACCAAGGGAAGTAATAGTATACTGAACCTATCTAATTATGAGGTGTAAGAAGATAAACAGGATAGGTCACATGTGCTGTAAAGATGATATAGGGTCATAGGTAGGTACTAGGCTATCTGCCTGAAGGCATTTATAAGCCTAGCCAGTATTGTGTTAGCTTTCCCCATCTCCTTAGATTAGTTCCCTATGCCTCTGTCCAGCAGAGCCATTGAAGTGATCCCTGGGGTAAACTTTCTATTTCCCGTTCACTCGTCAAGTTTTCTTTTGAAGAGTGTTAGCGAGGAGCTCTGCCTAATGTAAATTGGAATCTTGTTCCAGAGCATGGGAAGTCTCTGGGACAAGAATCTATCCCTCCAGCACATCCTATTTTGTGTTGTGGTGAGGTTTAGATCCCTAGAGCATGTGGCTCAAGAGGATATGGTTTTCTTTAGGTGGAACATGTCCATCAATTCTGGGTTGGACATGGCCTTGTATGTCAGGCATAGATCACCTCTGAGTAGGCGGTATGCAACTGAGTACAGCTGGAGTTTCTTCAGTCGATCTGCATAGGGCATCTGTTTGAGGCCAGTGATCCTCTTGGTGAGGTACTTCTGTGGTCTTTCCAGCTGTTGCAGGTGTCTTGTAAGGTACATCCCAAATGGGGTGTTGTACTCTATGATGGGTCTGATGAGTGATGCATAGAGGGGGCACATTGACCTCTTTTGATCTGAATGCAAACCCTTTTGTGATTAGACGGGCCACATAGAAGGATTTTCTAATCACTTTGGCAATGTGATTATCAAAGGAGAGATTACTATTTACTTGGGTCCCCAGATCCCTTACTATGTCTTCCGTATTTAAGGGGCTACCACCTATGTGGTATTTTGTGGGTACTTTGTTTTTTCCAAAGGGGATGACTATGCCCTTTTTGGCATTTAGCTTAAGGCCATGGTTTTGACACCAGGTATCTGTCTCAGTGAGACCCTTTTGGAGGATGTCTGTGTCAGCCAGAGAGTCAATTATAGCCCCAGGTTTGCAGTCATCTGTGAATTTGGATAGCCATAGACCTCCTGTGCTTGCCTGTACCTCTGAGAAGTATATGCCGAACAGGAGGGGTCCTAGGACTGAGCCCTGGGGAACACCACTTGTAACCGGTTTAGAGTCAGATCTAGCTCCCGCAACTCTTACCATGTGGGTTCTGTCCGTGAGCCAGTTGGCAACATATCTCATGCTGTAGGGGTTTATGTTCAGGCTGGTGAGCTTGTCTATAATTCCAGAATGGGGAATGGCATCAAAGGCCTTTGCGAGGTCTAGGTAGGCTGTGTGGACCACCTTTCCCTCATCAATAGCCTTAGTAACTGTCTCAAAGAAGTCCACCAGGTTTAGAAGGCATGATCTGCCCTTAACAAAGCCGAACTGGGTAGGGTCCAGTGTTTGGAGGTTCCCAATGTCTCTGTTAATGAGATCCATAATGATGCGCTTCATAGCCTTGCACACTAAGCTAGTCAGGCTTATAGGGTGATAGTTCCCTGGGTCTGTTGTGGTTCCACCTTTGTGGAATGGAATAACCGTTGCTGTGTGCCACTCTATGGGCACGTAGCCTGTGGAGAGGCTGAGTTTGAACAGTGTGTTTAGGTGAGGGGTTAGTTCATCTTTGAGCTCATGTAGGATGCGGCCTGGGACACCATCCAGTCCCACTGATGCTGTGTTTTTGGCTTTAGAGAGGGCTGTTTTAACCTGAGTGTCTGTGATTTCAGGGGCACTACATTCTTCTGGTATGGTTATGGGCCCTTTTGGGGATGAGAGGGTGGTGAAATTTACACTGAACCTGTCTGCCAGGATGTTGGCGATATCGGTCGGTTCAGTGTATTTTGTGTCATTCTGCACTAACTCCGAGCAGATCTGAGAATTGCCACTTAGATTCTTGACATAGCTAAAGAATGCCTTGTGGTTATCTTTGGAGTCCTTGGCAATTTTTCTTTCGAAGCTAGCCTTGGATGATTTTATGAGGGATTTTAGTTTCTTGCTGATACTGATCAGGGATGTCTTTCCTTCTTGGGATTTTACTCTTTTCTGTACTAGTTTCCTCCTTCTATTGTATAGCTTATTTATGGCAGGGGTCCATCAGACTTGTTTCCTTTTCTTGGAGGAGTGAGTCTTGGTTTTGCTTGGGATAGCACGATCCATGCATTCTTGTAGGTGCCCATAGAGCGCATTAGTAAAGGATTTTCCAGCTTGGGCAGCGTTATCCTTTAGCATGGGGGATGTGAAACTTACCACCTTAATCTTAAGTAATGTGAAGTTTGCTTTTGAAAAGTTTTTTACTGTGGTTTCTTTTACTGGGGTTGGGGGTGGAATGAGGATATCCGGACTGATTAGTTTATGGTCAGATCTAACCAGCGAGGGGTTGACCTCCAGTGTGGAAAACCGGTAGCCCATGTTGGTGATATGTTATCACCTCTGGTTAGGGTGTTGACTAGTTGATCCAGGGCATTTGGGTTTATAAATTCCCGGAAAGTGTTGGGCAAGGGAGTTAGTACTTGAGCAGTTCTCCCAGTTAATGTTTGGGTAATTGAAATCACCCAATATCAGCGTGTTTGGTGGGACATTTATGTTTCCCAGTGTTTCCAGAAATGCGGAATGGGGATCCTGGGACAGGGTGGGTGGTCTGTAGCAAGCTACAATTTGAATTGCAGTTTTACCCATTGTTAGTCGCATGTGGATGATCTCTGAAGTATCGTGCTGTGCCACTAACCTGGAGGTGTGGGTATCCTTGATGAATATGGATACGCTCCCTGCCTTATGGATGCGCCCCCACCGTTAGTATTTCGGTCTGGGTTTTGTGTCCGAAATGTATGGTATGAGTTGTAGCCTGGTAGTGCTGGGGTGGTCTCTAGAGCCTTAAACCAAGTTTCTGTTCCTGCACATATATTGATTTTTCTCCATACTGAGGAGTGGCTCGAGTGCTTGCATTTTGAGGTTTAGACTTCTGGCATTGAGCAGCATTTGTTACTTGTGCTATTTACGGCGGTGGGTTTGCCTTTTGAGCCTTGCCTAAAAATGCACTATGGGGCTGTCAAGAGCCTTGGCCAGTATTTGAAAGCCTAAGGGTGACAGGTGCAAGCTGTCTCTAGCGAAGCAGTTTGGCTTGTCGAGCATGTCATCCCAGGCTGACAGACACTGGATCTCCTTTGAATGATACCAGAAGCTAAGCCAATTGTTGAAATTGATATTTTTTTCTTTTATACCATGGTATCATTCTTGGTGAGGGCAGGATGCTCCTCAAGGTCAGGGTCATACCGGCATGGGCTATGTGATCAGAGAGCTCTTCCATGTCTCTTTTAATCTAGTCTGGGGAGGTACGGCTCAGGTCATTCACACCAACATGGACAATGACAGAGTCATATTTGTACTTGTTCTGGATTGACCTGAGTGCTTGTGTTATGTGACGGATCCTGGCACCCGACAGACAGCTAACAGTAATCTTCTCCTTGTTCAGCCTAGTGAGTGGGACATCAGTGTGTCTGACTATAGAGTCACCTATTACTAGTGTGTTGCATATGTTATTTTGCCTTAAAAGCTGCGATTGCGTGGCACACTGGTTATGTGAAGTAAGTGTTTCATGGTTTGTGTTGGGGGGGTGGAGGTTGCTTGGGTGTCTACTTTGGAGGTCTCTGTTGCTTTTGCAGATTTTTATTTAGAGCCTCCGAGTATGTTTTCATGTATTTATGTGTGTTTTTTACCAGTGCTGGTTTCATAGGTCTGTGTGAGACTGGTGGTGTGATGCAAGTAGTTCCCTTCTCCTCTTGACTGTCTGGTCCAGTCTTGAGTTGAGAGAGCTTAGCCTTCAGTTTGACTCTATAATTGTATCTCTCACGTGTACTAGTGTTTGGTGGTAGGAGGAGAGAGTTGTCTGTGTACATGAGGCAGTTAACACTGCCTCAAAATGACCAGATTCACCAGTTAGACCAGAGAGTACACCTGAAACTGCCCTTTGGGCATGCTTGGATAGGTACAGTGAACTGTTTTACTGATTGGCTGGTAAGGTCGAATGGAGAGCCTTGTCCTTCTCTACAGTATAGTGGTGTCTAGTGCTAAGGTTTATTAGTGCTTGCTATGAGTTTAGAGCAAGTGCCGGGCTGAGCAGTGAATTGTTTGAGTGCTTAAGTTGAAAGTTTGTCTAGTTCCAAGGGAAAAATTGAACAGTAGACTTTGTGGATCCAGAAATAGTTATACCCTAGCTAACTGGTGCTGCCCAGCGTGCAAAACCTCGCAAATGCAGGTTTTATAGGAGGGAAATGTAAGAGATAGAAATTAGCTCAAAATGGCCAATAAACTACTAATTTCTGGGATGAAACCACTCCTCCAGGGACAGATAGGCTGCTGAAAGCTCCCCTCTCTCACAGGTGAACAGAGAAACTTCCTTCTATCCAAGTAAGGTATGGGCAAACAGAAACTTGTAACACAGCCCTGAATTCAGCAATAA
The DNA here is from genome assembly GCF_019279795.1 of Protopterus annectens. Taxonomy (NCBI): domain Eukaryota; kingdom Metazoa; phylum Chordata; order Ceratodontiformes; family Protopteridae; genus Protopterus; species Protopterus annectens. Next base: position 1,649,803,038 of record NC_056733.1, read on the forward strand.
GCTGATAACTGCACTATACTAGCTTAGAAAGGTGGGAAAACAAGTATTTTTTTTGTTTGTTTTTTTCAGAAAATAAAGCATATACAATCAAAAAAACACTTTAAATGCACAGAAATGGCTATTACACTTGAATGTGTAGCCTACAACAGTTAAACAGGTAATTTAAACAGAAAAACGACTTTGTTAAATTGCAGGCAGTAAAATAAGTACAATATGTAGCTGAGAAAAGCTTTTTAAATCACAGAAACTCTAAAAAATCGGCGTTTTAGGTGGAGTTAGCTAAAGGCAGCAATAAAATAAAGAAAAATGATACTTAATCACTCCAAAGTTTCTCGTTTGTCTCTCTGCCGCTGTAGAACTCTGGAGGGCACCAGACAGGAGCTTGCCGAGCTGTATACAAGCTCAAAAACCTCACAAATGCAGTTTTTATAGCAGGGAAATGAAAGAGATAAAAATTAACCCAAAATGGCCAATAAACTACTAATTTCTGAGCAGAAACCACTCCTCCAGGGACAGATAATCTGCTCAAAGCTCCCCTCTCTCACAGGGGAACAGAGAAACTGTTTTTCTATCCAAGTAAGGTATGGGCAAATACAAAAACTTGTAACACAGCCTTGAATTTAGCACTAACCTGAAAAATGGACTATACTAGCTTAGAAAGGTGGGAAAACAAGTATATATTTTTTTTTTTTTTTTCAGAAGATAAAGCAGATACAATCAAAAAAACACTTTAAATGCACAGAAATGGCTATCACACTTGTGTGTAACCTACATCAGTTAAACAGGTAACACAAAAACAACTTTGTTAAAGTGCAGGCAGTAAAATAAGTACAATATGTAGCTGAAACAAGCTATTTAAATCACAGAATCCCTAAATAATTGGCGTTTTAGGCAGAGTTAGCTAAAGGCAGCAAGAAAATGCAGACAAATGATACTTAATCACTCCAAAGTCTCTGTCTCTGCTGTGAAAATAATATAAGCCAGTAAGCAAGGAAATGCACAACACAGTAGAATGCAAGAATAATAAATAACTAAAATGTAGTATATTATGCATTTATACTATATCATGAGACTAATACATAATGCACAGTTAGTAAAACAAAAATGCAAAAAGTAATTGTCTATATGGTAGAAGGCTCAGATGCTACCATGTTATTGTGAGAGATTGGCTTGAATACCACAGAATTACACATCTCAACTTGCAGATGCTGAAAATCTGGAGGAAAGCTATTGAAAAGCAGGTACATCTTGCCAAAAATCTGGAAAGCTAATTTGTGTGACATTTGCAAAGATGATAACATAACACTCTCCATTGCCAATAGGAATGTAGGATTGCATCCCTAACAAACATAAGTTTAAGAAGTTTTACAAACCAGAAGTGCCAAATTTAAAAAATATATAACCAGAGTTGCAATGTTTAACTGATATTCATCATCATTCATGAAGTGTGTTCATATGCACATGCAAACACATACACACATGCACACATACACTTACTTGCGTGTCTAAGTATGTTTTTCTAGCACAACATTAAACCAGCTGTAGATGCGCCAGCATGCAAGTGTTGGCTGTAGTGATGTTAATGCATTCCAGTACGTGCCTATAATGTTGTATGACTAAATACTTCTCTTGCGGCAGTAAGCATCCAAAGTGACATATAAGCTAGAACTAGTATACAAGAATGTATAACAAGCAAAGTCAAATGTTAAAGTTTTATAAAATGATTTGCCCATTCCTACATACTACAGTAGCCATAATGCAGTCATTACATAGAATTCTTTCCTTGACATTGGTGTGTGTGTGTGTGTGTGTGTGTGTGTGTGTGTGTGTGTGTGTGTGTGTGTGTATGTGTCTGTGTGTTATCAGTCAGAAGCTTTATCTTTCTTTTTATCCATAACATATTGTTTCCAATTTACAAGAAATTGCACAGTTATACTATATTCCTCCAAAGGCATGCAGCTACCTATGGTGAGCTCTGTCCATTATTTATCAATTACATTTTACTGACAAGTCAGTGCTACTCAGCAGTACTTTATTTAGGGAACTAATACAAAAAAAGCTCAAAATAAACAATACCAGTAATTATAATATGTAGTAAAAAAAAAAACTGCAAAAAGGTCTTTTAAGAATATTCTTTAATTAAACTCAAGCACACTATACGGCAGAATTCAATAAACCCTACATGGCTCACAAAAAAAACGTGCATGCATTGCAATGCTCGCATGATAGCATGCAATTTGTATTCAGTAAGCGGCTGTGCACAATGTGTAAAGACACACAAACACGGTAAACATCATGGCATACTAATTACTGCATAAGCAGCTGAATTGTATACTAATCAACAATCCAAGATGGCAGAGATATTCAACAAGCTATAAAGCAATTGTGTATACTTATTGTAGCCTTTTATCTTGTATTCCAAAACCTATTGGAATACAGCCATGGAAACTACATTGGAGAGAAGGAATGTTAAGGGCTGCTGTGTATGTTTATTTCCAACAGACTCAAGTCTACACTGCTGCTGCTGATAGGCCTTCAGCAAGAAGGAGAAGGGTATTTAGACCCCATTTAAATTTTCGTGGTCTGCATAAGGTAAAATAGTAGACCACTACAGGGAGGATAGAAACACATTCCAGGAACTCTGCAACCATCTTCAGCTGAAAGCAAAGGCAAACCATGGGCAGCCAATACCTGTGTAGACCAAGCTATGTGTAGCACTTAGAATATTAGCTACAAGAACCTATAGATACAAAACTCTGAAACTGCAAGCTCACAACCAAATAACAGAAAGGCTCCACTGAAGAATAGTAGTGCCCACAAACTTGTTGAAGCACTTTTCGTTCAAGTACCATACAGAACCTCATCAGAATAAACAGATTTAAAGTACAAAGCTTCTTTTATAGCAATTCAAACTTGTCTTGTGGTGTATTTTTGACCTATAATCAAGCTCAGCTTTTTAATTGCATTTAACTGCTTAAGGTAGACTTAACCCTATGCATTCTGAATCTTTCTTGCATTTCCTTGTTCCTAAAGAGTACTATAAATAAATGCACTAGTTTAAAAATGTGCTAGTTTAAAACAACAATACACACATTTACACAAGGCTAGTGACAACATATAAAGCAACATACATTCCTTGTTAAAATGTTCCTTAAAAACTAAAGTTTGATCTGTTTATCTTAGCAAGCTTTTAAGTTTTTGCAAACAGGTGATAGAGTTAGCTTCATTCAAGCCTTGGTATGTAAAGGCATTCAGTTTGATTTGCTATATCAGCTCTAATTTCTCCAACAACAAAGAAAAAGGATCCCCTCTGTTACCAGGTTCAACTTGGTCAATACCCTCTAAGTTTAAAACTGTGGTTCTCAAATTCTACTATGTCTTTAGCCAGAGCATTTTCTGTTCTAGCCCTCTTGATGCTGTATATATGTTCATATAGCTGCTCTTTTAATTTCCTATCAGTCTTCCCAACATAAAAAGCCAGGCATTGTTGGCATTGGGCTAAATAAACTGCTAATTTAGAATTAAATTGTGTCCTCTTTTAAAGATTACCTGTTTAAAAAGCCTACTGGAGCACAAGAAAAGGACTAATACTAGGCTACAAGGGATGTTCAGATGTGAGTGTTGTCCCAACTGCAAACACATAGATGTGGGTCAAACATTCATGGTTAGACAACAAAAATATATGTTAAACAAGAAACTTAACTGTAATTCTAAATTAGTAGTTTATTTAGCCCAATGCCAACAATGCCTGGCTTTTTATGCCGGGAAAACCGATAGGAAATTAAAAGAGTGGCTATATGAACATACATACTGCATCAATAGGGCTAGAACAGAAAACACTCTAGCTAAGCACATAGTAGAATTTGAAAACCGCAGTGTTAAATTTAGAGGTATTGATCAAGTTGAACCTGGTAGCAGAGGGGGTCTTTTTTCTTTGTTGTTGGAGAAATTAGAGCTGATATGGCAAATCAAACTGAATGCCTTTACATACTCAGGCTTGAATGAAACTTGCTCTACCACCTATTTACTAAAACGTAAAAGCTTGCTAAGATAAACAGATCAAACTTTAGTTTTTAAGGAACATTTTAACAAGGAATGTATGTTGCTTTATATGTTGTCACTATCCTTGTGTAAATGTGTGTACACTTGCTGTTTTAAACTAGCACATTTTTAAACTAGTGCATTTATTTATAGGACTTTAGGAACATGGAAATGCAAGAAAGATTCAGAATGCATAGGGTTAAGTCTAACTTAAGCAGTTAAATGCAATTAAGAATCTGAGCTTGATTATAGGTCAAAAATCCACCAGACAACAAGTTTGAATTGCTATAAAATAAGCTTTGTACATTAAATCTGTTTATTCTGATGGAGTTCTGTATGGTACTTGAACGAAAAGCGTTTCAATAAATTTGTGGAAACTACTATTCTTCAGTGGGCCTTTCTGTTATTCATTTGTGAGCTATAAGAACCTTCCAGAGATGCACAGAGGCATGCTGGGGGTATCACAGGCATCAGCATACAGGATCCTACACCATTTCCATAATACTATGCTGCAGCATGCCTGTGACTCTATATATATCTATCTATATATATATATATATATATATATATATATATATATATATATATTTCCTCCGTACCTCTGAGGACAGACTTAGAACTATGTGGCATTTCTACCCAGTAGCACACTTTCCTGAAGTCTTGGGTGTCATAGACTGCATTCACATTGCACCACCAAGGGGACAGGCAAGGGTCTACATCAACAGAAAAGGGGTCCACTCCATTACTTACCAGAGTGTGTGTAATGCTAAGGGAATCATCTTTAATCTGTGCTGGCAACCCTGGCAGTTACCACGACTTCCATAACTGGTACAACTCACAGTTGTACCAGAGGTTTTCCAGGGTGATATCCTACAAGAGCATTAAATGAGAGATGCAGGGTATGCACTCAAACCATGGCTGATGATGCCCATCAGAAATACACACCCACCCATGGAAGAATACTATAATGAGGCATGTGCTCAAACAAGAAATATTATAGAGCATGTATTTGGGCTTCTGAAATTAGAGTTTCAGTCCTAGATATACCAGTGGTATTCTACAGTACAGTCCCAGTATTTCTGCCAAAATTATCACAGTCTGAGCTATCATACATGGTATCATCCTGCAAAAACAGCTGCAATAGGAACACCAAGGGCTTGGATCAAATATTCCACCACCATTAGCAAGGTCACCACATCCACATGCAGATGAGGAGTCAGAAGGGGATCCCACAGCTGCTGTGGGTGCAAGTAGAGACAGGTATGTACAATATGCCCTCACCCTGGCCAGTAGGCAATGGATAGCACACATGCTGACCACCAAAGGGGTACAGCTTTCATCCTATGCACAGGCATATAGTAAAATGGATTCCAGGCAATGCTCACAACCTTTACTTACCCAAGTAATTGCTGTGTGCTGCTAGCATCAGACAGATTCAGCCCTGAGTGACAATATTTGTTACTGTAGGACTATCAAGGTAAGTGTTGAACCTGTAAAAGATAAAATAAATGTGTAATAAAATGAATGAATGGCAGATACCTGCATACTGTTACTTGTAAATGTAGCCAAGTAGAATGTGTGTGAGTTGTCCAGCAATAACATAAATATCTGTTGTGACTGACTTATGTAATATCTATTTATGCAGGTTATCAGCTAACATGACTCATGCATCTAAGATACCCAATATAGAGAAATTCAGTCCAAACTGTGCTTATCCTTACATTCTCAAATGTGGAGCAATAAGCATGACTGATGTATTAATGATTTCAAGGTAGGAATCACAACACTAAAATGCTGCAAGAAATCTGAAAAAGAATTCCACATAACATCATCAATATATATCCTAAGTGTTAATTTAGCCGCATACTATGTGCATTAGACTATATACATATGCTACCTTGAATCAACAAGATATAAGCAAGGTGATGGCACAGTTATCATCAGTTGCACGTGGGGGTGGGGATGGGGGTGATCAGTAGGCTAAGGATGACACCAAAGTAATGACTGTGTGAGTAAGAAACAGAGTAGGAAGAAATGTAAATAATATGAAATGACTACTGATACAGAATACCTTGCAGCCCTCATTGATGTGTCGTGTAACTAGTATGTGTGGGTACCTGTATGGGCATTCTATACGTGAAATGTGTGTGTGACTGTCTGAATGAATACACCCAAGCTCTGTGCTAGCTCTATGTATAGCATGTCAGACAGGTGTGAGCTGTGCATGGTAAAGGTATCAGTTCATTGTCATTGACCTGACTGTGAGAACTGGCTCTCTCAGGAGTTGCACTGTCATGTCCATGCCAATGGTCAGATGTGGTGGTGCTACATGAATATTAGAAATGTCTGCTATGCAAGCTCTCCTCATGACTATGCCCAGTTCCACAACCCAGTGGCCTACCAAGTCTGGATGTGGACACCTCAGCCAGTGATGGAGTTCTGAAAGCAGTGCCACTACAGGAGTGGGATCAGACATGGCCATGTTGGTTAACACCACCAGATGATGTTGCAGCCCTATGGCCATATAGATGCTGTCACCCTCACAGCAGACATTCCATCACAGACACTGCCCTTTCCATTGTGGCATTAATCAGATCCATTGAATTGACAACACAGTGGCAACAATCATGCATGTCAGCTTGTGACACATCTAGAACCCTAAGCATGCATTCAGTGACCCTACTGGAACATGTCTGTGCCTCCATGATGGCTCTAAACATACATTGAGTGGCATGTAATGACACACCAGCATCAGGTGGAGGCAGACAACAGGCCTCCTCTGATCACATGACCAAGAACCATGACACTAAATCCAACAGCCAAAACGTAGGTCCAAATAAGCAAAGCAGGAACACTCCAGGAACCAGATAAATTCCTTTACTGACCAAAAGATTAAGCGCTTTCATCAGCTTATAGCCAAAGACTTCTTTGGAATCTGTTATTCAGTTTAAATTGAACCATTTAAATAGTGAAAAACAAACACCACCTGATCAATAGCCTATTAAACAATTTACAAATCTATATAAAATTAAGAGTTACTAAATAAATAATGCTACACATAAATTATGTTTTAAACATTGTAAGATCTGAGTTTTAAAACACTGCTAATGTAAGAATAATCATTAAAACAATCAGTCTTGATTATTGTTCCAGTAGCAGGAACAATAATCATTAAATCAATCAATCATGATTATTGTTCCATTAGCAGTGTTTTAAAACTCCGATCTTACAATGTTTAAAACACAATTTATGTCTGGAGTTATTTATTTAGTAACTCTTAATTTTATATAGATTTGCAAATTGTTTAATTTTAGTGTAATGTGTTTTTTAAAAGTATGGTTCTTTAAAATGACTAATAGGCTTTTGATCAGGTAGTGTGTGTTTTTCACTATTTAAATGGTTCAATTTTAACTGAATAACAGATTCTAAAGAAGTCTTTGGCTATAAGCTGACAAAAGCACTTAATCTTTTGGTCAATAAAGGATTTTATCTGGTTCATGGTGTGTTCCTGCTTTGTACATTTGGACCTCCTCTGATCAACCCTACCTAACCCTCCTGCGTGAACCTCACCCACACTTTGGTTACAGCCAGAGTCAACTGGCACTGAAACCACAGTAACCACGCTACCCTGATCAACTGTGTCACTCCCAACCTGCCTACTGTCTAAGGGCTCAGTGGAATGGGTATGAGTACGCATACTGACTATACCTGAAGGAAATCCAGGGGATGTGTCACAACTTCAGTGTCAGATTCAACCTCTGCACCCCCTGACTGTGCCTGCATTTAGCCACCATCATCATCAGAACCTACTGATACTCCACCATTAGGTGGTAGGAGTCCTATACTTCCACTGTCAGGATCACCTGTGATAATAAGCAACAAACACAGGAACAAAATTAATACTCCCATAAATATTAACCCATAATAAAATTAATACTCCTATAAATATTGACCCATAATATCTGAACAAAATGTAACACTGTTTGCGCAACTGCAAATGCTACAGCAATACAGACACTCATTAAACACTTAGGTTCATATGTTCATAGGTTGGTACTAGGCTGTCGGCCCTAGGGCCTATACAAGCCTAACCATAACAATTCCCTGGCTATTTCTTCCCACAGTTCCCATGTTGCTATTGTTACTGTCCTTTTTTGCACCCAACCTGCACATATAAGTCAAATATGTCTCTGCTGTCACATGTTAAGGTAATTTCTGTACAAATCTCACACCTTTTACTTGCTTACACTACCAAGTAAGGACATGCAAGGATATGCTACTCATTCATATTATTACACAATACACTCTAGGTTCAAGACTTACCTTGTAAATGCAGCAGTTGCTACAGTTTTAGCTCAGAGCTGACTTTGTTTGATGCAGGCAGTACACAGCCAATACATGAGTAGGTAAAGGTTGTGAGAGTTGCCTGGCATGATTATTACTATATGTATGTGCATAGGAGGAAGGTTTTAAGCCACTAGGTGTTCAGTGAATGTGCTTTGCATTGTCTCTTAGCCAATGTGAGGGCATATTGAGCATGTCTTTGTCTGCCTACACCTACAGCAGCTGGTGGTTTCTCCAACTCCTCATCAGCCTGTGGCTGTGGTGACCTTGTCATTGGTGGTGAGATGTGTGCTTCCCCTTGTTGATTCTGCTGAAGCTGTTTTCTGAGAATGATGTTGTAGCATGGCAAATACTGTGAATATTTCAGTACATGTCCATGGATTGTACTGCAGGGCTCCCCCAGAAGTATCTAGCCACCATTACTATGACTTCAGCAGCCCAAACACATGCTCTATGATATTTCTGGTTTGAGTGTGTGCCTCATTATGGCATTCTTCAGTGGATGTGTGTGCATTTATGATGGGTGTCATCAGCCATAGTTCCAGTGCATAACTTACAACCCCCAATAAATTATCCTGTGGGATATCCCTTTTAACAAACATCTGATACAGCTGGGAGGGGTGCCAGATATGTGAGTCATGGTAACTGCTAGGGTTGCCAACACACACATTCAAGATGATTCTTTTGGCATTACACATGACTTGGCAGTTAATAGAGTAGTAGTTCTTTCTGTTTATTGTGGAGTCTACCCTGTTCCCTTGGTGGTGCCTTAATTTCTATATGTGTGCAATCTAAGGCACCCAGTACTTCAGGGTAGTGTGCTACATGGTAGAATTCCTGCATATGTCTGGCCCTCTCCTCAGATGTACAGGGAAAACAGATGTGGTCAATGGCATGTTGGAGCATAGCATTCAGGAACTGATGGGGGATCCAGGATGCTGATGCCTGTGACACTCTATCATGTCCCCTGTTGGTCACTGAAAGGTAACTGTAGCTAAGATTCTAAGTGCTACACATACCTTTGTCTCCACTGGGATGGGTTCCCCTCAGCTGTCCCTGGCTCTGAGTTGAAGAAGACAGAGGGTGCAGAGTTCCTGTAGTGTGCCCCTATCCACCCTGTAGTGCTCTACAATTTCCGCATCATGTAGGTTGTGAAAAGTTAAATGGGCCTCCTTCCTGGCCTTGGTCTATTGGCAGAAGCAGCAGCAGAGACTTCAGCCTGTAGCACATACAAATGAATTAAAGTAGCAGCAACCCCTAACATTCTTTCCATTTAGACTCCCTCCCGTGGCTGTATTCCAATAGGTTTTGAAATCTGCAGGGGAAATCCAGCACTGAGTCTACACTGTTGCTTTATGGATGAATAGCTGCACCATGTTTAATTGGTTGATTAGCATGCAATTCAGCCACTTATGCTGTAATTAGCATGCCATGGTGTTTACCTTGTTTGCGCAGTGGTGTGCCCCTTTACACAGCACTTACTGAATTTAAAACTCTGTGCTACCATGTGCACGCCTGATGAAATCTGCTGAATGGAAACTCTTTCTAATTTCATCTGTGAAATCTCCAATGCTAAACAGGGTATGCATCTTTGAACATGTCACTGATGCATTAAACTTGGGCAAATCAGTTCACACTGCCTACTTGAACCTGGCCAATATCTTTGATACCATCCAACACTTCTGCATTCACACGTACAGATACTGCTTAGCTAAATAACTTTTAGTAAGAACAAAAACAAAATTAGCTTATCATGTGCAGATATCTCAACACTTTGCCGAGAGGATGGGCCTGGAAGAAATGAAGCAATGAAAGGATAACAGTTAATCATCACATTGAGAAAAACACAAGAACAGTGAATACACAATTGCCTATATGCCCTGTAAGAAATAGTTCTAACAGAAACTTTTCTGAGCCGTACACCCACACCCATGTCAACTGAACAACTCTGTTGTATAACTGTATGTCTTATCAATAGTTATAGACAGAAAAAACATGTATCACAAGTATCAGCAGCCAAATTATATTTTAGTCTACAAGCCAATATAATGTTGACATGTCAAAGCTTACGTAGAATTTACTCCTGGGACACACTTGTCCTCTAAACCACATCAGCACTGACATCAAGCCAAGCACACAGTGTGCAGGCTTCCCTGAGCTGTCAGGATCTTTGACAGTGGACAGGAACTTCTCATTTGATGTCAGTGGTGGCTTAGTACCACGACCCTTTGCTGTAGCCAGCTGTTCTTTGGCAACCACAGCTGCCATCCTCCATGCTGATGAAATTATATCAATGGCCCGATGCTGCACCTGATCATAATTGTGGCCACAACCACCATCTGCATTCACATCAGTGACTGAATAGTTCTGAATCTCCTTTCTCGCAGCTATATCCCCCCAGCCTCCCTCAAGCAGGGAGGCTCCACTCTACCTCAGATCCTGGATGATTACTTCATCAATGATAGTTTTTTTTGTGGGTTTATAAGCTTGGGTGCCATAATCTTATGTGACATAAAACATAAGCATAAAGCACATAAATATCATATAAGTAATGTATTTGTTCACAAAAATAATCTGTCTGTGTACCCTTTGACCACATAAAGCACTTGAAACACAATTCTCATTTAGTACAGTAGAATGGTAGGTGCCCCCCCCCCACACACACACACACACACATACAAAGGTTTGTACAAACCAAGGAATACTACATAAGCAATGTATGTTTTCAAGAAAATTGTCATGCTTTCTATACATTTTCAACAGAAAAGAACTTGAAACACACTTCTTATTTTGGACAATGGAATGGTAGGTGTGCATAAGTAATGTTTATATATTTCCCACAAAATTATCAGACTGTCTACACATTTTCAACATAAAAGCACATGAAAAACACTTCTTATTTAGGACAACAGCATGGTAGGTTTTACCCCCACTCACTCCAGAAAATGAAAGGGACTGTAGAAGTGCCCATTCTATCAACATTCATATAGTGAAGACTGAAAAGTTATGTCATTGATTACTGGATGACAATTATTATTACTAAATATTAAAGAAGTCAATTTATGAAGGCCAATCAGTTTTTACTGTGCCCACCACTCATATGGATGTTGCCCTGGGCCATCTGACAAGCATAACACCAGTGTTAGCAATATGTACATTAGATTTCTCTCCAATGTCATATGAAACTGTAAAAGCCAATGTTAAGCACATAGTTGTGCAGAAATTATAACCTGTCTGTTTCACAAATGTAAACGCCTGCCAAAACTGCCTATGCCAACAGTGAAGTATAAGAAGTGAATACAGATAAAACTTTTTCCTCTTGGCTTTATAAATACATTTCTAACAATTTACAAAATATAAAAGTTCCTTTAATAAAAAAGTTCCTTGAATAATAGAAGCATACCTTAGACAAATAACTGGCTTATTAGCAGAGAAATTGCCTTCAAAAACATGCTAGTCTTCTGTTGTGTCCCACCACACAAGTTTCCTCACCTTCAAGTTCTCTAGCTACACAGTTGCTATTTGGTTACTATTTATAGTGTAAAGTTAGCCCTCTGAGCACTATGAAAATGCACATGAGGTGTGAACTTATTAGAATTGCTGAATACCAAACTTTTGACTTTGTGTAGCAGATGTAAACATACAGCAGTGTAGGCTCTATACTATTGTTAAGGTGCTAATGGCTTGCAACTGTTAATGATTAGTGTGAGTGAAGGAAAACACAACAGCAATTCAGACACCCTTCCCTGCAGTGGAGGTGTGTCAGTGAGGATACACTTGCAAAGTGTGGAACTAACTTCAATGAGCTTCAAAATAAAGCAAAACACCACACGTGTAAATGTTTAGCCCATACTAGCAAAAATCTCCTGCCTTTGATGAAAAATGTTTTTATTTGTATGTATTTTTATTACACATTTAAAGCAAAATGATAGAAAATGCACTGTAGACTGCATGTCTGATATTAAAGCAGAGAAAAGGGAAGAAGGACCAGAATGCAAAGGAAAGACAGAGCTTTATTTCTGCAAACATACTCACAAATGCTTGCGTGATCATTAATTGCACTAAATATGATAGTCACACAGTATGTAACCAAATAAGAATGTCCAAGTGCATGAACTGTTAATACTGGATGTGAAATGTGAATTGCTTGTATTCACATGATTGTATTGGTGTTACTGGTGTTGCAAAGCTGCGTCTGTGGCAAAGAGAGATAATCCACTATAAATGTGTTTTGTAAGTGCAATCATCTGATAGTTCAGATCTAGAGCTGTTTAATTTTTGTTTCGGATTTTTTTAGTCTTAACATTTGTGTGACATGTGGCTTAATGCATATTTGGTTAACTGGCTAAAAATTGAAATTGTAATGTCAGTTGCCTTATGAATCACAAACATGCTTAGCAGCATTGTGTGGCGGTCAGCCACATGGATGGTAATGACTACAGAAATTACACCTGTTACCCAACTGTCTGTAGCAAAAGTTGTAAACCCATTAAGCTATCAAGAGAGATGGTAAAGCAGAGTGTGAGCACCACAGTAGTTATTGTCACTGTGGTATAGTCAAAATGATTATTTACACAAATAATATATTTTCACTATTGCCTTTTACATTTGCACATTGCTTACCTATGTGCAAACAGGGTTCCCTACTTAAGGAAAAAAGTGTAAGATTGAATTTGGTTTATCTTCTTTCATGCAAACAGGTCAGTGGGAAGGTGCAGCCATCAGCAGTCTGGACAGTACTTAGTGTGGAAAATACACCTGTTACCTAGCTTTCCCTGTGGCACCAGGAGTAAGTAAATGAGCTCATGGTCAGAACACTCATGAGCCAGGATTCTTATCCAGCACAATCCATTTTTATTTAGGGTGTCCCACTGTAATTTTTCCATTTTTTATAAAGACAATACTACATAGCAATCACTATGCATAGCAGTTTGATTGACCATAGACATATTTTTGTAGGTATCATACATATTATGCGGGCAACTGATGTATCATGACAATGATGATTACTTAATAAAAATGCATTTGCACATACAGTATGTGATGGGTGCAGTAGTTTACTGTCAATCATCTAAAACTCATTCATTACACATGTATAACTGTTGAACAGAATGTTATATGAGGTATGTACCACAAAACGCAAATCTGTTACTAAAGTTATGAAATTCTTATAAATTTCTAATATATCGTTAGACATTAGTCCTGCATCACAGATGAGAATGCATAAACCAGGGCCCTGTAATTTCACACACATACAGTCTTAATGGAACTCTAGCACCACAGTCTTTAAACTGTGTATCTGTGATGACCATGAATGCTAAACATTTCTTTTGTGGCAATGTGGAAATATATGCTTTCTATTTTTTACATAGTTTTGAATCCCACATTGTACAAATTACTTTTAACAGTGTGTTAGTCCCCGCAAAATTTGTGACAAGTCATCACATCAATGCCTCCAAATTAATGGCTTAAAAGCCAAGTCATTTAGCATTTCAGTGTTAAGCACTGAACAAATTATGACCAGGTATAGCAGCACACATGCCATAAATCAATGGCAACTTTCACATTATCCCTTGCTATTTCATAAACTCCCTGAATCTTTGGTTAGCAATGTTTCTCTTCATTTGCCATCACACAAACATCGTTCCTATGGTTGTGTAAAGGTTCGTAGATTATTACTGGGCTATTGACCTGAAGGTCATTATAAGCCTAGCTGTGTGAGAAACCCAATATAAAAGATCTTGTCTAAATTCGAGATCTAAGTTAGCAATGGCTGCCCATATCTAGGAGGGTCATAGATGAAATCCCTGTCAAGAATTGATGGTTTCCCATCCAGTCATCCAGGCTGCTCTTAAGCAGAGTCATAGAGGGATTTTGTTTCATGTGAATTGGTAGCCTACTCCAGAGGAGTAGCAAACTCTGAGAGACATATCTGTCTCTCCAGCAGGTCCTATTTATGTTGCAGGCCAGTTTAAGGTTCCTGGAGCGGGTAACCCTTGTCCCATTTGACTTGCAGATGGGCAGCATTTCCATTAGGTTTGGATCCAATATTGCTTTGTAGGCCAGACACAAGTCTCCTCTAAGTAGTCTGTACACTACTGAGTACAGTGACTGACTTCAGTCCATCAAAGTATGACATATGCTGGAGATTCTGAGTTTTCCTGGTTAGAAATCTATACGGTCTTTAAAGTAGCTGCAGGTGCCTGGTAAGGTACATACCAAAGGGAGCATTGTACTCAATTATTGGTCTGATGACGGTTGAGTACAGGAGTGTTATGACCTCTTTTGCTCTTGAGGCAATGCCTTTGCTAATGAGGTGTGTAATGTAGAATGTCTTCCTTACCACATTAGACACATGGTGGTCAAAGTTTAGGCTACAGTCAACTTGCATTCCCAAGTCTCTCACTACTGAGGTGTTACTTAGTGTATTATTATTTATGTGATAGTCTGCATGGATATTGTTTTTATTGAAGGGGATGATAATGCATTTTTTAGCACTCAGTCTGAGTCCATGGTTTTGGCACCAATCATTGTTTCGTGTAAGTCCCTATTGAAGTATATTGACGTTGGTTGGGGATTCAATTATTGCACTTAATTTGCAGTTGTCAGCAAACTTAGTCAGCCAAATCCCCTGTTTTTTGGCCTGAACATCTGGAAAGTATATTCAATGTTTTTGCACTGGTCATAAAATGCAATATCACAAATTGGTGGGAAAAAACTTTTAGTGTTTTTGGAGGACCTTTGTAGACATAGCAGGAGATGGGAAGGATGCTGTCAAATTCAGGGCATAGAGGTTGGGTGTGGAGGAATCAAAAATATTTGTTGTATTCCTTGCAAAGTGCTATAGCCATATGCAAGAGGACTACACCATGTCTCAGTATAAGGCTGAGGCTTGGAACAGACTAGTCAATACTGTCTCCAGTCTGACTGGCACTGAGGAGATGTGCAGGCACCATTACAGTGACGTGAAATGGCACAAGCAGGCACAACTCGACCAATAGCTGGATGAGTTTAGAGCTACTGACATCCCACAGTTGTATATGTATACTGATAAAGCCATTTTAAATGTTATGGAAAGCTGTGGATAGCCAAGACTGATATACATAATGCTTTCATGTCTCTTTGTCTCCCCTTCTTTGTTTTACAGCTGGACAACAATCAGGGAAGCACATGCTGAGAGATTTGAGAAACTCAGAGAGGCAAGAGGTGTATATGCAGCACTAATAAACACAATGGTATTATGTATATAGGTGTTATATTGATTAGTAGTTATGTAAGTATACAAATCTTAACTATAAAAGCATACTTTCTTCTGCAGCTCTTGGTAATTGTATTAGGCAAGTGTAATTTTGTGTTCAGATTAGGTGCGTTCAAGTCCCATAAGTAACCTATACATTCACATTCAACAAATATAATTTTTAAATTTTAATTGCAGCAATATTGTCTTTAATTATCTTTAATGTCATGTTGTTAATTTAATCTATAGTATCTTTAAAAGCATAACTTGAATATTTGCATATTCCAAGGATTACTTGTAACAATTCAGAAGCCTTGTTGCATTGGGAAAGCTGTGCAGCTAATATGATTACAAAAGTATATTTATTGTAATAAAGCATGAATGTGACTTATAATCATTCTAATCGTCTCTTTTCTATGTTGTCATACTCCACCCCTTATCTCTCTGTTTTTTAAATGGAAACACACTGTTCTGATGTCATACATTTCTGGCAACAAAGCAAATGTTTTTCAGCACAGGGAAGTGGGCCAACCACTGCATCTCAGTCTGCCAATCCTGTACTGGTTGCCGCACCAACACCAAACACCTCTGTGATGCAACCTGGCAGTACTAGGTCTATAGCCCCCACACTTTCTGGGTAATCCACATCAGGTAGTATTGCCCCAGCTGCAGGTGCATTGGTACCCACTGGGAGTATTGGTGGAGAAGGTGATTATGTCATGTGCCAGGAACTGCCATGGATGGCACGTGATGTTATAGAACCTGGCCTTGGTGACAGCATCAGTCACCTGGAGTGGTCGTTCATTAAAATGGAAAAGAAACTCCAATGTCAAACAGTCTCTCAGGGAACCAAGGAAGGAGATAGTGATGACAATTCAGAGGGTGAGTATTAGATTCTCACTGTTCCCACGCCTGACAGGCATATGCTTCCAATGTCCCCTACCTAAACCCCAGTCATGATGTCTCCCAACCTTTTGTGTCCATCACAATTTCTGTGTCTGTCTTGTTTGTCCTGTTTGTCTGCACCTGGTTCATCACTTGCCCTACCTACCTGACTCTCACATTCCTATTTCCCTTCCCCAACATTCCTCTCTTCTTGAAATGTCGCCCCCTCCAAAAAATGGGCACCTGTCTCACAAAAAATGTATCCCATTTTTAGCTCTCCACTTTGCACATGTGTGTTCTCTACACACTTGAATTGGTCCAATTGGCTATACAACATTACTGCATTGCTTTTACCTTTCTGTGTTGTGGTGACAGTCCAAATTCATCCAATTTTCTACACATATTCACATTACAGTACTGCAGACGTGTATAGCTGTGGTTCTTTCCTAATTCCATCCTGCAAATTCCTTTATTGCTTCCCCTTTGCCCTTCCGTCTGCTTGTCTCCTGCATTTCACCACTTTACTATCTACCCCACTCTCACACCTTTAATCTGGGCAAAAAAATAGAATCACACACCACAGACATGGACAGAAATGGCCCATAAAAAAGTGTTCACATTTTGTCCTTTGCATTTGCAGAGTTTGACATTATGCACAAATTCCAAGTGGCTGTGAATGGCTGTATATGTTCTATGTCAAAACTGGTAAGTTTTTCCTGTCATCCACACTAGTGCAGTTATCTCCATGCAATACTGCTTAAATTTGCTTCTCTGAAGGAACACAAAGATTAAGCAGACTAAAGGCAATACTTTGAAACATTTACTCTGACAGTTCTTTAGACAGCTGAATGTAACAGAATGTGACTTCTCTCTTTTTTAATTTCTCCAAATCTTTTGGGTTTCTAATACCATGATGGGAATGGACCCTATTCCTAAGTCAAGGTTTGATTAAAATTCATGAAATTAGTATTGAGTCAATCTTTGATGTTGCCCAGAAGTGCTCTTCACTGCACATGCAATGTGCCCGGTAATGATTCCTTCTACAATTCGTACAGAGTTACGTGTATTGGTAACATATCTAAATACAATTGAATATTCTTGTTTATAAGGAACTGTCTGGGTATCTTTCTTCCACATTGCTCTCATTTCTGTCTACAAATCCTGATATTTTATGAATTTATGTCTCTCTGTACGTAAGATGCTGTAGTCACTGGGTGTAGCAATTTCAATTATCAATGCTACTTTTGTCTTCTTTTCATGGACACTACATCTAGTTTTCTCTCATCTATCTTTTGAACTGTTGGTAATGGGTGATCCCATGTGGTGTAGACTTCATTTGTATGATGCTTTGTGGCTCATGTTTTCAGTGTTTTTCAGCCACTTCAATAGCATAATGTTTCCCAATCTCCAGTGCAACAGTCTTGCCATATTATTATGCCTTTCAGTATACAATCCTTCTGCCATTACTATGTCACAACCAGCAACGAGGTATGCGGCTGTTTCCATTTCTGCTTTACAAACCCTACATTTATCTGTTTCTACCACATGTTCAATGGACTTTGTTAACAAATGCGTACATAGCCCACTATCTTGGACCACCAATATTAACCATTCATCTTTTGGTTTTGAGTTCACCTCTCCTTAACCATTCCTCTGCACGATCCTGATCAACATGAGGTTCCTCCAGGAGTTTTCTATACTTGCAACTATACTTATGCATTTTCCACATTTCTTGACTTCTCATCTGATCCTTCATCTTATATTCTTTATTTTGGTTTTTTTTTTGGCACATTCAGTTTGCTGCCTAATTTTGATTTACTTCTGGTTTGATTTCCATTCCAGCTTGAAGCCAATATGCTTCTGCTAGACTAAGAAGGGAAGTCATCTTAGATTTATTCTCCTCATGTTTCAAAACTTTCACTAAGTTTGGGTCTTGTGAGGTCAGCAGATATGTATGCAATCCCATGATTGCAGATCTATATATGTAATCAATTTCAAGGATCCACATACCTCCTTTGGAATGGGGAATATATAATCTTGGTATGCACTGATTTTTAGAAATCATTTGATGAGCATGAAGAATCCTTCTTGTTTTCCTATCTAAACTATCCAGCACCTTTTGGGGCCAGTCAGTCACTCCAAAACTGTAAGTTAGTACAGGAAGAGCAAATTGGATTATAGCTTGAATTGTGTTCCTAGATGTCAACGCTGTTTTCAGGATTAATTTAAGTCTTAAAAATGTTCCTTACTAAGTTTTATTTGCATTTGTTCATGTTTTATAGTTGATCCTTCATCAGTTCCCAAATATGTATGCACTCCCTCTTGCTCGAGTTCTTGTATGTCACATTCTTGTCCCAAACTAATGTTTTCTTGGTGCTGCAGCTTTCCTGCTTTAAAGGTTGCTTTTCAACATTTATCAAGACCAAATGTTATTCTTATATCATCTGAAAAAGTTTTGACTACATTTAGTTGTGTTTTCAATTCTTCATCTGATGAGCTATACCGTTTTAAATCATCAACAAAGAGAAGACGAGAACTCTACATTTTGTTGTTTTCTAGGAGCTAAATTATAGCCATGACCTAATATGTTAAGTAGATAGCTTAATGAGTTAAGGGCAAGATAGAATAGCACAGTGACAGGGAATCACCCTGGAATATCTCCCTTTGAATTTTTATCCCATGAATAATAATCTGTCCTTTGTCATGGCTTAATTGCAAAGTGGTCTGCCACTGTTTCACGGTCACTGTAATGTAATCGATCAGTGTAGGGTGTATCTTATACATTTTAAGCACCATGAAAGTGGGATAATGTCAAATTCTTTTTTGTAGTCAATCCATGTCATGCTTAGATTATTCTCCTTTTTACATTTCTCCATTATGACCATATTTAACAACAAATGATCCTTTGATCCATATGACTTTCTTTTATTACCCTTTTGTTCTATTGCCATGATTGAATTTTCTTCTAAATGACTATAACCTCTGTTGGCATCATTTCTGGTGTAGAGTTTATATGTCATCAAAAGGCAAGTTTTTGGGCTATACTTTTTAGGGTAGCTTGCAGGTTCACTCATAAGTAGGAGCATTATTTTTCCTGTTGTTAGCCAGGTTGGTGTCTGTTTGAGGTGCACATATAAATAGTTTTTACTAAAGACTTCCTATGTGGATGGAGTGTTGACAGAGAACCACTTGTATGAAGTTTTTTTTTTTTTTTTTTTTTGCTATTAGCATCAAGGGCTGGATTCCGGAAACATCTGAAATCATTTCATAGTGTGATGTTATATGTCTATGATATGTTTAATACTCCCATTTTAATATTTGCCAAAGTTATGAGTTGTCAAGAAAATATAATGGATACTGGTCAAAAATGAGTATTTGAGGTGAGATCCATCCCCACAACTATCACATATTTATCCAACCTTGTCATAAGCATGTTGTCTCTCTCCTAACCCTTCTTTACCCTTATGTTAGCCATTTCATACTACCTAGTATGGCAGCTTTATAATGAGAACAGCTCAAAAACATGTCCATGAATGTTCTATTAAATCAAATATTGTTAGGCATGTATTCATCTCTCCTTGTATGCACCTCTTCACTCTCAGGCCTCTTTACATGTTTGTATCTATTAGGTTGATGGATGTACAGATCATCGCATAGTTTCTGCATACTGACATGATTCTACTTACGGATAATAAAAACATGTTACCTTGATTCAATAGTTTATTAGTGCTCTGTAGGTTGCAGGGTTTAAAAATCTGCTGTAGGATTCTCTTTGTGTCATGTTCAGGTAATGATGGATGAAATGTTAATCTAATGTGATGTGGAAACTGCCCTTATTGTGAATAAGCATACTGCACGCACTTTTCAGGATATCTGGCCCTACACAAATAGTTAGCGTATTTGCTGAGTCATAATAATCATTTAAAAAGATGCATCTCCCCTTGTCATTTCTACAAAGCTGCATACTCAGTTAGCTTGTGCTTTGCAGTGCGGCCTGCACAACAGCTACTAGTTGTACAACTGTACTGAGGTAGGTATCACTGATAAAATTTGGGGAATTTGAAGCCATGTTTGCTTGGCACTTAACATCACGCAAATGGGGAAGGCAATGGCAACACTTATTTATGTAATAAAACTTTGGCCACAACATTTGAAATATAAACCATTCTGTGAAAATCACAATATCTGTCAGCATTTTGTCCATAAAATATCGTGCAGTCTACTTCACAAGTTCAAGTACACTTTGCCATCATCCACGCAAATCAGTTTCTCAGCAATATGCTATGCAAAAAATGTTTAGAATAGCTTACTGTCATTACCGAACTGTTATTTTCTGTTACATGGAAAGGCATTCATAAACACAAGAGAAGGGCAGGGACATGCGTGCTTGACTGAATAAAAACATTCTGATATTCATGTGTACACTGCAGCAATGCACTTGCAAATGATATATCAGTACCTGAGCCATTGTCAAGCAGACTACAGAAATACGGAAGATTGTTACTTTTGGTATGGGTTTAAACTGACACCAGACATTGGTCATCCATGATCATATCACTTTGCTATTGTCAGTAAATTCTATTAATGTGGACATGCCTTCATCTGAATATGAAGACACATACTTCCTCTGTTACAGTAATGCTGTTTCCAAAGTGTTTGTGTGTGGGTGTGTGTGTGCATGTGTAAGTGTGTGAGTGAGTGTGTGTGTGTGTGTGTGTGTGTGTGTGTGTGTGTGTGTGTGTGTGTGTGTGTGTGTGTGTGTCAGTCAGTGTGTTATCTAAACAACATCCTGAGAAAGAGGCACATGTACGGCTCATGTCTGCAGATGCATTCATGACAGCTTCTTGCAAATAGGCTGCCAGGATGTATTTAAATGTATTTTAGCAAATTGCAGTCACACATTCATATCCCAAGTCCTGCCTTTGAACAGAAGTCTCATAACAGTATATGTGACCTCTGGCAGTATGATGATGTCATCCTCTATAAAGAGCACTGTGACAATGATAAAATCAGACTTCAGTGATGGCAGGAATGTTAAGTACTGTGTTCTCCAGCTTGTGTAAATGCTAGGTAGGGAATCAAATTGCACTACAGTCAACTTGTATGTGTGTCTGTACGTCTGAGTGTGTGTGTGTGTGTGTGTGTGTGTGTGTGTGTGTGTGTGTGTGTGTGTGTGTGTGTGTGTGTGCGTGTGTGCGTGTGTGCGTGTGTGTGTGTGTGTGTGTGTGTGTGTGTGTGTGTGTGTGTGTGTGTGTGTGTGTGTGTGTGTGTGTGTGTGTGTGTGTGTGGTATATATATTACAGTCATTGCATGATGTTTTTAATCTTGTTTGACTTCTGCTAGGAGAACATTTGACATAGCACAATGAATCCAACACCCTCTCTTCTCTCTGTCCAGATAACATCCTTTCTATGGAACATTGAAGTTGTCATCATCTCAATGTTGCATGCACATATCATGAAGCAGAGTCGCTACATTATCCTGTGCAAGAGATCTGTAGACCATTGGATCAGTGATTACCAATTGTGTCATGGGGTGGTGTACATGTCACATATGGAAAGAGGGAGTCTTGTAATAAAATCAAACACATACAGACATACACACGTACAACTTCTATCTTCCCTCACATATATCTAGCTATAAATGGTATAATAATGGCTAAGATTTTATGTGCTCTTGACCATTATCCTAGTAATGCCTTATGCCCCTCTGAAGATTGCACATATCAATGTTGTTGTCATTCACATGTGCTATGTTAAGGTGTGGATGTACGGTAGTCCTACAATACTGTATTCCGATCTGTGATTTGAGTTACTGTACTGAAGCCTGCTCCTGTTATTTGGTTATATGTTCCTTCCATAACAGCTGTAGTAATATGCTTCCTGAGGACTGTTGACATGGGATGATGCTATGTATTGTGCCTTACTAAGGCATGTGCTCTTGTAGATGAGTATATCAACATTCTGCACAATTCTCATTCAGCCATCGCAATGACAGCTGCAGAGTGGTGCATGCATGTTTTTGTATACTAAGCATCTGGAAATGTTCTCTGACATATAATAATATTATGTCATACTGATTATATGGGCACATTCACCTGGGTTTCTCCACATGTTGTAGTGCTTTTATATACAGAAACATAAGACATGTTTAGATTCAGTTTCAACCTTGGGGAATTAACTGTATGCACAATTGTGTTGTGATTCATGTTCCACAGAAGCATTTTGGGACAGTCCACATCTGTATCATTAACTGTTCTGCATAAACTGCATTGACAACAATTGTAATGTGTCCATATATGGTGTCAGGGCCAACACTCACACATTTCCATTGATAAACATAAAGACATATGATGTACAAATGATGTAATCGGTCTATATCATATTATCAAAAGGAACAAATCTCGAACGGCTTAAATATCGAAATTGCTGTTCATTGAAATCGCTTTAGTGGGTGACTGCATCCCCCCACACCCCCGCTAATCATATATTCCAACTCCGAGATTGCATTACAGTGAGGAAAGGGCAAAATTACCGATCTTCACTGTACCATAATCTCACAAAAAACAAGTCAATGAACGTCAATTTTGATATTTAAGCCGTTTGAGATTTGTTCCTTTCGATAATATGATATTGACCCAATGTAATGATATGAAAAAGGTTGAACTGTACAGCTGTCTTAACAGTTCCATTGTATTGCATGTAATTCAAACACAATGTAGTATTTAGAGGGGATGTCACAAAGCATTTTGTAACTATGTTAGAAATCTTAAGGGGAATAGTTGTAGATGACAATACCCATGCTCAACCACAGGAAACAGATAACCTGTTAACTGACAGATTTCAATCAAACTTCAACCCCCTGTCACCACCAGTCACCATTGAAAGTATAACTGCCACCATTCCTAGGCCTACTATCTTAAGAGAGCAGGTCATATCTGACTTCTCTAAGGCTAAAAACATTGCATCAATAGGTCCTTGCAACATCACATATTGCCTTATAAATAACTTCAAACCTGACCTAGCAGGCCCACTTGGATCTCTGCTTAACCACAGCTTCCAGACAGGCTATGTTCTGGTAGAATGTTGGACAGGAACAGTCATCCTTCTGCACAAGGGGGGACTATCAAAATCAACATAAGCAGGGATTTATAGACACACAAGTATGAATAACCTTATTAGTAAGGCCATGGAAATAATCATCATGAACCTTATCAACAAGGACATTGGTAATCTAACAACTCTGGAACCAAACCAGTTTGAATTTGTTAAGGGTATATCATGTTTGTTAAATCCGATTGACTTCTTTGAGAAGGTCACCAAGGCCATGAATGAGGGAAAATCTGTGCATCCCACCTAGCTTGACCTGGCCAAGGCATTTGACACAATTCCTCACTCAGGTATTATAGAGAAACTCTTTCAACTGGGCATAAACCCCTACATCACCAGGTAGGTAGCCAAGTGGATCACTAACAGAGCACATACTGTCAAAGTGGCTCAATTCACCTCTAGCAAGATAGCAGTAACAAGGGATGTACAACAGGTTTCTGTACTAGGCCCTTTCTTGTTCGGTACTTATTTTTCAGAAGTCAATGTAGACAGTCTTTGTCTGACCAAGTCTGTTGCTGACTGCAAATTGGAGTCAATCTTGGAAATTTATCTGACCAAGTCTGTTGATGACTGCAAATTGGAGTCAATCATGGAATCCATGAACAATACTCATACACGGCAGATAAGATCAACACACACAAATGATTGTTGCCAGAGCCATGGAGAGAAAATAAATGAAGAAAAGTCATAGTTATTCCCTTTTGTAATGCAAATACCCTACCTTAATTACAATATAGACACCACTCTCCTAAGAGTAGACCCAGTGATACGTGATGAGGTTACTAATCTTGATACTAATCTGAACTTTGACAACCCTGTATCCACAGTATGAGAAATTCCTTCTGTGTGGCACAACTCATAAGTAAGGACATGGCATTCAGATCAAATGATGTTATAATTCCATTGTACTCAGTCTTAATCACAACAGTAATTGAGTACAATGCACCGTTTTACATAAACATCATCAGACATCTGCAACAACTGGAACAAACTTGGAGTTTTCTCATCAGGAAGATACAGGTTATAAAAAACAAGTCCTATGCTGAAATGTTGAAAGCCCTGTCACTGTATTCTGTTTCCTACAAACTACTAAGGACTGCTCTGTGTCTGGCATACAGGACAGTGTCTGATCAGTCCTGCTTTAAATGTTATACATTCATAAAACACCTACATGAGGGTCACTCATTCCAAGGACCTTAACCTAGCTTCTGACATAAATAATTCATATGAGAAAGATAGATGTCTTTCAGAGACTACCAATTCTCTGGAACAAGCTTCTCATTCATGTAAAGCAAAGCCCTTCCCTGTCCCACTTTAAGCACAACCTAGATCAATGGATGCATATTTATAAATTTTCTCCTTGGGTGGCTCCCATGTCCCTCAAGGATAGAGGAATTTGGTATCACATACCATAGCATAGGCTCATACCTCTGTGAACTTTGTTCACTTCCCTATTGAAAAATTTTAAACTCATGCTAAATCTGTCTAGGCTTGTATGCACTCTTGGACCTTTAGCTTAGTACTCTCCTATGAACCTGTGAACCTATGAAGAGCAATTATAGCCTTGGTACAGGTATAGTGTGACTGTACAGCATCATGGACATACTGTTACATCACAGCAGAATTACCACTTCATAGTTTTCATGAACACATATGGATGTACGTCACGATTTCATTGCAGCATAACATTTTCACTGGCAATATCAGGGAGACAGTGATCATGTGGCACATGTCTTGAGGTTTGACATGTGCTTAAAGAGGGTGCTCCATTTATTGCTTTTTAGTTTTACAATATTAAAGTGACAGCTTCTTTGATCATTGACACTTGACTTTGCACAGCTGTAGTTTCTGTGCATATGGGCATAGTTGATGCACTGACATCATTCTCATATGCTGCTGTACCATTCATTATAATGGTTCACTTCTTAATTCACACATCAACCGATGATGCTTCAGAAAATGTTGGTTGATATTACACGTGTCAGATACATGCAACACCCAGCTGTGTACATGAAATCCACTTAAAAAAGTGTGTTGTTTGTATGTGCTGTTATCCATAAGGCCAATACCTATGTCAGCCAGGGATTAGTCAAGTATATCACATTTGGCACAGTGAGCTTCCACACATCTGGTAGACAATATAGAACTATTCTTTGGCATGTATAACCAGTGCAGACATCCCTTCAAGCTTTTCTATTAGATGCTTGTGCAGTATGTCTTTCTGTGTTGTACCCAGTAAATACACAGCTCAGTGACAAAAGTGATAACATGGGTTTGATCTTTGTAGGTGGTGGTTGTGGCTTATATGGCATACAACGCTATCAAATGGCCATGATTGGCCCTGATTTCAATCCAGTTTTAACAATTTCCATCTTAAACAAAAAAAAATTGGTCATTTTTGGGAAGGGGTGGTGAATTCGACTGACAGAATACTGACAAAATTACAGTTGTACACGTCTGTTCCTTACGAACATGTATAATAAGTTACACTCACACATTCTGTTAATGCTGCAGATTAATGAGGGCAATACTGTAAAGGTGTCCAAGATTGCATCCCTTTCTGTCTACATTTGTCCAGGAGTCTGTTGCTATGTGTCCCTGACTGGTTAACAGTTATGATGACTTATGATGACATGTTAATCATATTCAAGCAAGTCATTTTGCAGATCTTCAGAATATGCACATACTCCTAATTTATATACTGTCCTTGCTAAATGTCCTCTCCAGTGAACATATCAGTGATGTTTATATCACATCTATTCACCTCCACTGACATGTATCCTTGTGTGACCATCACATATATACTATCATGTGTGTTTATATCAAATTATACTTGCTCAGGTGGTATAAACAGCAATATCTACATATATGTGCTATCTACATATATGCTTAATGTGGGTCTATATTACAACATCAAACTCACAGGAGTTCGAGAATTGTAATATCGAACCATGAAGTTCTAAATGCAATAATTATGAAAACACAGAACGGCGATTTTTTCCCAGGGAAAAATCGCTGCTCCATTACAAAAAATAAAAAAAAGACTGCGTTATTGAAATGATGACTTCATCTGTGTGTCACAGACAGTATGTGTTTGTGGAGGGTCTATATCGCAACATCAAACTAACATAAGTTTGAATGTTGCAATATTGAACCTTAAAGTCCCAAACCCAATAATAACAAAATGACAGAACAGCGATTTTTTTCCCAGGGAAAAAAATCTCTGTTCTGTGACAAAATAAATAAATAATAAATTAAACCTTAAACTTAAACTAAAGTGGGGGACTTTTCCCTCCACAACCCCCAATGTGGATGGCTGTGCCCCCCCCCACACTCCTACTTAAATATACCAACTCCAAGATCACACCACAGTGGAGGAAATAGAAAAGCCCTGAAAACGGCCCACCGATTTTTTTTCCTGGGAAAAAAATCGGTGTGTCGTGGCTTCACTATTTTCGTACTTCAGAATTTTTGGTTTTGCTATTACAACGTTTGAACTCCTGTGAGTTCGACGTTGTAATATAGACCCGCTTAATGTTATGATACTGACTTATGCTGGAAGTGTACATGCATTGACATACCCTGTTTTGGAGACATTGACATTTTACCATGCCCTCTTCCTCTTTATTCATTCCTGTTCATGTTTGCACCCATTTTCATCAACACGGTTTCCCTGTCTGGTGTAAATTTCCTTGTATTTACCCTTCCATTTTAACCCACCCCCTTCCATAATTTCATTCTTCAAATAATTTTTAGTGTACATTGCACTGAGTACACTTTTCTTTTCTATGTTGTTACTGCTATTATTTACCTCTGGTAGTCACTGTGGCTATCTGCACAATCTTGCTGAGCAAGTTTGCTTGTAAGCAAACTTGAATGCATCTTCTTTCTGTGCTCATGCTGCACTGCACAGTTTCCTGGCTGGCAACACTTTTGCTGGCCACGATACCATATTTATATTCGTTTGAGCATGATGAGCAACATGAATATGCAGTTAGCATTGCTGCTCATCATGCTAATATGTAAACTCCATGTAGGCTTTGCGTGAAGCTTACACAGCATTTATTGAATCCCTGGGAAAGACTATCTTGCCATCCAGTTATAATCTTATCATAAAGAGTTTAATGCTCCCTCCCAACCTTTATCCCCCTACCTTGCATTATCAGTACAGACAATAGTTGGTTGGTAATATTAGTTAAAAAAAATGATAAGTAACATGAGTATATTTTACATGGATGGTTATTAAATAATGCAAATAAAGTAGTATATGCATTTTAACATAGCATGTCATGACATATTAATCAAACCCATATGACAAGCTGCAGGTGTACTGTTCCGGGGCAATGCTGTGCCAAGCAGTATAGATTCTGTAGTTTTCATCAGACATGCACACACACAGGCTGTGTGATGAAGACATCATAAATAGCAATTTGTCAAGGTTACAAAATTACCCAGTTAGATTTAGACATATGAATAAATTTAAAACACTCGTGAAATAATAAGACAATAAATAAAACAGTGTAAAAATGTTAAATAAAAGTACAGGTGGATAACTAAAACTTTTTTTTAAAACTTTTTTTAAAAATACATCTCATTCAACCCACTTGAAAAAGACACTTGAAATGAACAAGTGTTATAATATTGGAATTAATTATTTACAATGCTTAAAATGTAGCCTTCAAAGCTTTATATAAAAACATAATAAGAACAGATGAACTGCACTATCTTGATGTCACCCTTTACAAGGATGATAAAAATAACACATTTCAATCCAAAATTTATCGAAAGTCCACATTTTCTAATTCACTCCTACATTTTAAGAGTGCTCATCCTTTTTCCCAGAAAAAAGGAATTCTTAAGGGGCAATTAATAAGGGCATCTAGAATGTGTAGTACTGAATCTGATTTTGCACAAGAAATTAGTACATTAAAAGGAATGTTTTTGGAACGTGGTTATCCACTTGATTTATGTAATGTACTGGTTACGGAAGTACAAGAACAAAGAGAATCATTTTACTTTCCACTGCTTGGTAAGGGCTGTTTAGACAATTTTCTATCATCAAATCTAAATAATGGTTTCAAAGGTCCAAATTTCATTTACACATATTGCAACAATGCTTGTGAAATTGAAAAGACCATCATTAAATACTGGCCAATTCTCACTTCACATGAGGATTTTAAAGAAATTCTTCCGGTTAAGCCCAAATTTATTAAGAAAAGGGGTACTAATTTCAAAGAGATGTTTGAAAGGAAGTTAAAAGGCAGCACAAAGGGACCTAGTAAAAAGGCAGGTACCTACAAATGTGGGGCCTGCAACCAGTGTCATGCCATGATGGATGATGTAGGCATATACATTCCATCTAGAAAGATGAAAATTAAATCTCAAGCTCATTTTTCATGTAGCTCGAAAGGAGTGGTTTATTTAGCCTTCTGCATGTTCTGTGCAAGTTTCTACGTAGGCAAAATGGAAAGAGAAATGAGAAAAAGGCTTTATGAGCATTTTTATGATATATCAAAAAAGAAAGAATCGAATGCCTTATTCAAACATTCACTCACTTGTCCCAATTGGAATTTTAAATTTATTATTTTAGAGCAGGTTGTTTCTGATGGTAGAGGTGGAGACTGGGAATCCACCCTTGAATACAGAGAGCTGGTCTGGCAGCTCAGGCTAGATGCTAGGAAATCGCCTGGGTTAAATGATACCATCAGCATCAAACCAGTTCTGAAATTGAGAAGAGCAAGATTATAAAAAGCTTTGAAGGCTACATTTTAAGCATTGTAGATAATTCATTCCAATATTATAACACTTGTTCATTTCAAGTGTCTTTTTCAAGTGGGTTGAATGAGATGTATTTTTAAAAAAAGTTTTAGTTATCCACCTGTACTTTTATTTAACATTTTTACACTGTTTTATTTATTGTCTTATTATTTCACGAGTGTTTTAAATTTATTCATATGTGTAAATCTAACTGGGTAATTTTGTAACCTTGACAAATTGCTATTTATGATGTCTTCACGAAGAATGGTTGACATATTTGTTCTAACACTTTTACCTTAAATCACAAGAATGTTTATTTTTAAGATTCAATTGACTAATTAATGACCGATTGATCAATTAGTGATTGTGTACGCTATTTAAATGGTTGCTTTCTCATGAGATTTGTAACTTGATAAAGCTCGGAATGTCCGAGCGAAAGCGCTTGTTTTATTTTGTCGTCTTGGTTTTGGTTTTTTTGGCTAAAATTAAAAGAATTTAATTCATTATTCTTGGCTGTGCTCAGTTGCTTGGAATTTACTGTTCTTGGTTCCGGTCTTTTTGAAGATACCTTTATTCTGTCCTATTCAAATCCCATACACCTTAATTCTGTCCTATTTTCATCCCATGTACCTTGATCTTGTCCTGTTCACATCCCGCACACCTTAATTCTGTCCTATTCTCATCCCACACACCTTAATTCTATCCTATTCCCATTACATCCAACTTGATTCTCTCCTATTTCTATTCCACACACCTTGATTCTGTCCTATTCACATCCCACACACCTTAATTCTATCCTACTCCCATTACATCCAACTTGATTCTCTCCTATTTCTATTCCACACACCTTGATTCTGTCCTATTCACACCCCACACACCTTGATTCTATCCTATTCCCATTCCCACACACCTTGATTCTGTCCTATTCACATCCCGCACACCTTAATTCTATCCTACTCCCATTACATCCAACTTGATTCTCTCCTATTTCTATTCCACACACCTTGATTTGTTACTTTTGCTACCTTACTTCCAGCCTTTTCCTCACATCGGAATACTGTCCCATAATGATTTGGAACATTACTGCTACTGTTTGTATCCCAGATTCCCAGCTTACTCCTTCTGCGACCCTGCCTCACTGTAGCAAGTGAATAACTGTTGGCTTTTGACAGTCTATCTTCCCCACAGTAACAATTGACCTATTGAGGTTCATTGCAGTCTGACTCCCTACGTTTAGCATTTGACACATTTGGCCACTTTAAATGACAATAGCAAACATCACAAACTGTGTAGCAGTAATGTTAATTTCACTATTATTCTCCACATGTACTCAGCCATACCTTCAATTCTAACTACATTGTCACGTGCAATGTTGATGATACTGTGGGCTGAAACACAGAAACAAATCATGATTTAAAGATGCCTCATGGGGTTTTGAGACACCCTGTTCTTTTCAAAATAAATTTGGTATTTTTCATCAAATATGGGACAGCTGAGAGGGATACATGCACTATATACATCAAGGATTCATTACACATTTGGATGGTAGTAATATCAAATGCTGTCAAAAATGTGAGGAGTTGTTGGCTTGGAAACATTACACTGTATACTTCAAAGATTCAATAGGCCTGAGTGCCACAATAATTGCTTCATTGATCTTCTAGACCCAATGCCACAGTCTGTGAACATGTCATAGTAAGAGGCATGGATGCCAGAATTTTTATGAATTATTAACCAGGTGCAAAAATTAGGAAGATTTGTTCAACCAAGCAACTAAGGTCTGCAAGAGTAGCATAAGTGCAAGAAACTCTGACAAACCAAGTTAGGCAATAACAACAGCAGACAGTGCAAAGCAAACACAACACAAGTGACAAAAGCTCTATTCAAGCAAGCAAAGCAATAGAAAGATCAACAGCAACAGCAGCGACAGTGGAGTAAGTACTAGCAGTGCACTCCAGTGCAGAGATGAACTGTGAGCAATTACATGCAGGGAGACAGCAGACACCTAACAGTAGCTCAACCTTAGTAGGACAACACACAACAAGAACAAAATACCTCCAAGCTGCACACACAGCTAGACAAAGAAGAGTAGAAATCTAACTTCACACACACGCACACACACACACACACACACACACACACACACACACACACACACACACACACACACACACACACACCACACACACACACACACACACACACACACACACACACACACACACACACACACACACACACACACAAACACACACAAAACAATAAAGTGTAAATGAATCCAATGCACTTAAATCATAGTAGAATCCATACCAGTTGCACATTCAAGCAACAATCATAGTAAAGCTGAAAAAGTCCAGGTTCCCTAAGTTATTAATAGGAGGCAAGGAAAACAGCATATAACTGCAAAAAAAAAAAATCACTTGTGTATCTGTGGGGTGCAGGCCTCACACTGGCTGTGCTATGGAAAGCTTACATAAGATATTTTGAGTCAGTAATTATAAGTCACAGTCAGAAGCACACTGCTGAGATTGTAGCAGCTTTTACTAAATGAACACAATGCTGCTTAAAATGTAATAAACTAGATAAATTAAATAAAATGCAAATTAGCACACTGACCATTAGCAGCAACGGTTATTGAGTCCAATGCAATATCTTGTTTTGAATAAGACTAGTTCTCTCTTCTGCCACTAAAGAACAGCTGTATATTTAATTCCAAATAAGCAATCACTAGAAGCAGGAAATAGTTTGATTTGAATAAGTGCACTAAAAAAAGATACTGAAGGCAGACTTATGCTAGCTGTGTTTGGGCCTTGTACAGCAATCAGTTAAGTAACTGCATGTCAGAATCAGGAGCGCACAGCTTCTCAATGTATAGCAACTCAGAGGAACCATTTCTTTTAACTATAGAACACCTTATCATACTATTTTAAAATAATACTTTGTAAAATGCTGTGGACTTCACGATAGTCTTCTCAAAATCATGGCATCTGTGGATGATTGCATGATATTTATACAAAGCCCTGCCACTGAAATTCTTAAAATTTTTGACATTTGTTTGCTTTAACTTGTTATTTAAAGATGGAAATTAATGACCAAAAGAATGCAATGCTCCCAGTTAACAGAGAAGCTCATCAGCTATGCTTTGCAATCCACCCAATCCCTTATCTGTGGTCAAAATAATCACCACATTTCTTTGGATGATGCTGTTTGTTGATATGCTAAAGCTATGAGACATATACCTCAGATTCCCATAGGAAGAATTGTTTATACCAATTCAAACATGGAGATAACTGTGTTTTTTACTCTTTGGTCAAATCACGGTGTTATTGGTGACATTTCTATCCCTTTGTTGCTAGGCTAAGAAATGTATAATGAGACGTCTTAAGCATATGTCTTCATCTAAAATACTAAAGTTGGATGACCAGTTTGCCAGGCAAGGTAAATGTGATCACCCAGCAAATCCAGTTCAATATTCCTCTGTCAGAAAATAATGGCTGACTTTGTGGGTGTTATGTGTACAATGAAAAATTTACTCTAGCTCATTCTTTTTAAGTAGACAAATCATCTCTCTGTAGAAAAAATTAAAAGCATGCACAATGTCCAGTTCTACCTATATGGCAGTTTTGTGGCACATAATTTAAGTATTCATATTGCAGTAAGAACAACCAACAACTCTGTCTCCCCAGTTATATGATAGATTAAATATAAGGATCCCCAGAGCAATCAAGTCCCAGTTTGCAGTTCCTAATCTTCTTCAGGCAGTTTCAACTTTGAAACAGACCTTTACCTCTGTACAATATTTTGTGAATAATTCTAACAAAGAGACATTTGGGGAATACTTATAAATCAGTCATGCATCTTTTTCCTCTATCTCTTAAACCTGTAAACCATTGCCAGTACCTACATACTGAAGATCTAGAAATGCATCACAATGCAATATAGAAACTAGAATAAGGAAGATCAGTTCACATATTGCCACATGTAATGGAGACACTCTTTTCCCCAGAAAGATGACGTTATTGGAGCTTTCCTAAAGCAGCTAAGTTTTATTGCACGAGTGAGTGAATAATAGGTTCTTTTCAATCATAAATTACCTAGCAGTGAGCCAGTGAACCATGTGATGGCTTATCCACTACAGTATTGTATAATTTCCAGACTTGTCCCAACGTTTAGCTAATATGAATGGAGATTACTGAACTGGAGATTACTCATTATAGCTGCATTTTGTTCAGTCCTGCCTACACCACACAACCCTGTGCCTGCCTAGGCTCTGGGTAGCACAGCATGCAATAGCTGCTACAGCAGTAATTGCTAAGTAATGGTACTTCACATTCCATATGACATGCTCTACCCATCATACATAACTTAGGGAAAAAGTGAAAATGGTGCTGGGTGCCTGCCCAATTTAAACAGTGCAGCAGACCTCTCTAAATTGGTCACTCAGCATCCATAGTCAGGAAATAATGGTGGTCATTTTTATACCAACTGCATGTCGGATTCAACTTTAGATGATTTTTTTTTTTTGGGGGGGGGGGGACACCAGCAGAACACATTCATTTTGCGTTCAGCATTTTTTTTCATAGAACTTGGACAAGGATTTGCTAAGCATGTCAACCATATAAAGTACAATATGTATTTCACCTAGTACATTTATGGATTCATTGACTGACATACTACCATCATTTATGAAATAGCCAATGCTTTTATTTTATAGGATATTTTTCTTTCTGTATCTTGCCTGTACAAGATAAGCCTGAATTGTGTCAAACAAGATCTGATATATATTCATACTGCACTGTTTTCTTGGTTATGTTACTAAATAACACCAAGTGCATTTTTTTTTTACTTTTGAGACTGCTGTTTCAGGTTTTATGCCATCATTATTTATGAATATCAACCTTTTCTCAGGGTTGACGCTAAAATGTTAACTTAAACTATATCACACTTTAAGATGTTTCAGGTTAACTGTGTTAAGCAGCAGTTTATCATGTTCTTTTTGCTTTATTTATTCTTGTTGTTCTATTGTTGGCTATATACTTCTTCAAAATATTCAATTTACATTTACCCCAGTAGTTTATTAGCATTCTGCCTGGTTTACAGAAAGACGTACTGTGGGATTCATGAACAATCATGTAGGTTTCATGTGAAGCCTATCCGATGTTTATGTGTTAGCGAGATAAGCAGCAGAGCTAATCAAATATGCATGTAGCTCATCATGCTAAAATGAACACAAGTGTTTTATCATCCAGGAAAATGTGTTGAGCAGCACAAGCACACACAGTAAACAAACAAGCTTGCCTATGGACAAACCTGTTTAGCATACTCACGTGGACAGAGCAAAAAGCTAAATAGAGCAAAGGATGCAATCTGTACTAGGCAGAGAAACTGCTGCTGAGTGTAATAGGGTGGCGCAGTGGTGAAGCAGTTAGCATTGGCACCTCACGGCAAGAGGTTGTCTGGTTCAGTTCATGGCTGGGGGTGCCTTCTGTGCAGAGTCTGCATGTCTTCCCTTTATTCTCATGAGTTTCCTCTGGGTGCTCCAGTTTCCTCCAACATTCCAAGGACATGGATCTGAAACATTTTTCCCCGGGTCTGTGCCGAAAATGGGCTCTGACTCAATCAGACTTTACCAGTAAACAAATGTTAAATAAATAAATAAATAATGTGCACATAATTCAAACATATGAATACAGAAATAAGTAATAATGTAGGGAAAATGGCAAAGGCAAATACAATAGATAGGTTACCAGACTAGGAAAGTGTACTGAGGACAATGTGCACAGAAATCAAAGAGATGTATACAGAAATATGTAAAAGGGGAGGTTTATTGTTCAAATTATGATAAGATAATTGACTTAAAGGTGCTTATGTCACAAAGACAAATTTGTAATAATAAAATTAGGCAATAGGGATGCTAAAATACTCAGTGGTGGTTACACTTCCTGAGCAAATATAGGTAAATAAAGGCAGACATGCCATTATAGCACGTGACAGTTGCACAAATTAACATTGTAACAGAGGGGATTACATGACATATTAATGTCATTAACACAAAGTTGAGATGACAGTTTGCAAGGACAGTTCATACATTATGGCATATTTGCATAGTGCGCATTTCATTAATATAAAATGTTGGAAAATAGGAATGGTTTAGAAGCCATACTCTCCTTTTGCAATGATTGAACCCATACTATCAATGTTACCACTGACCTGTGCATTAACTGCATATACCACAGAAAGAGGTCCAATGCATGTATAAGGAGAATCACTCTTGAAGGGAATTATGCACTTCAGTATTCTAATATTAATACATCCCATATGTAGTTGTGTGTGGTATTATAAATGTGGGAGCAGAGAGTGACATACATAATTCCCTTGCCTAAGGCCATCCTGTCTGGTATAGTTATTGTGCAGACAGATAAGAACAAATGCAAACACTACAGTATGATGCAATGTATTCCACAGAGCTGTATATTGTCAACATGTGCCACAGGAGATAGGTATGAATCTTGCCACAAACAAATGAAA
The DNA here is from genome assembly GCF_019279795.1 of Protopterus annectens. Taxonomy (NCBI): domain Eukaryota; kingdom Metazoa; phylum Chordata; order Ceratodontiformes; family Protopteridae; genus Protopterus; species Protopterus annectens. The sequence continues at coordinate 1,649,838,939 of NC_056733.1, forward strand.
TTATTGTGTGAATTAATAAAGTATCCATGGTAATGAATGTCAGTGTCAGACTAATGGAAATTAATTATGTTCATGTGCAGACACTTGTGATCAGTCCTATATGAATGCTCTGCGGTCAAGGAAGGTTTCTCTGTATGCTTGTACACATACCACCAAATAACTGGAGCACACTTGTGTACACACAGTACACAATGCATGTACCACAGTAGCACTCTTATCATGACATTGGCAAAACAAATGTCTACTGCCATGAAATCCAAAGCTACATTCACTTGTGTTTGTGCAACATAGCAAGCGATAAGATTAATGTGATGTAATAGTTGTCATGTGACATCAGTATGTTCACAGAAAATGAATCCCTATGCTAGAACTGAACATCAAGCTGTGCAATTCCTCCAGCTCACAACATGGCCACAGTGGGACTGTTACCACCCATGTGGTGTCATTCAATCAGTTGTGCTTTTTTTAACCATAATTTGTATCTGCTAAAATGAATGGGAGACTCCTTTGCCACTCCATATGTACAACATATAATTGTGGTAGATGTCTTTCCCACAGAATGGCTAAGGACATAAATGCTTAGAATCAATCAAGGCTAGTTTGTAATACTTGCCAAAGTAATGAGAAGATCAACACTGTAGTGGGATCAATGAATTTGCCATGTTATAAGTGCATCGTCAATTGTCATATGAGTGGTTATGTGAAATAGGTATCCCTGTAATTACTTAGGATCTTGTTTGTCAGACAACACTACCTGATTCTAGGTATACTCAAATGCACTTGTAACCCCCTGCTTTTGACACTGTGATGGTAGAACAACAATTATCTACTATGTGCATATAATCCAATATTGGAACATCTGCCTCACTTAGGCAACATACATACCATCATCTCATGTCCTCAATCCTGAGGAGATGTCTCACTAAGGCTGTTATGAAACAGCAATCTGTTCAAATGACAGCACCAGTCTTCAATGCAGCATTTCCAAAGGAAATGTAGAATAAACTTTTGTAACAGGAAATAACATCTACATGTGAACATAGCTCATGTGGGTGACAACACAGTTCACAACCCATACAGTGACTGTAAGCAGTGATGAGATTTGAAATATATAGCTAACATCACAGACTAATGAAAGTGTGCAGAAACACAAGTGCAACTACAGATTTATTTGACAACTGTGACTCTGCACATTTCAATGAATGACATCATCATGTGTCACCTTCATGTTTCCACTAAAATCTGATTGTACAGCCCATGCATACTGTATAGATAAACCTCATATATGTCTTTGCAGCCTGTTCTGTAGAGTAAGAGAAAGGAGCACACACTCACAGATAGCTATTCCTGTATTCAAACTCCCTACCTATGTACTGAAACAATCTACACACAAGTGTATTATACTCACCTGCCATAGGAGAAAGTAGAATGCATCTTCAAAAGGATGACTTCAACTGTGTCATGCATAGGAGATGTGTGTGGAAAAATAACTTCTGCAGCTATGTAGAATTGTAAATATTGTCAATACTAAGAGGTGTAATGTAGTGCTGTACCCATTTACACACACACACACACACACACACACACACACACACACACACACACACACACACACACACACACACACACACACACACACACGCACACACACACACACACACACACACACACACACACACACACACACACACACTTAGGAGTCTCACTGTTGTATTCATATTCCCTACCTATTGACTAACAAAATATACACACAAATGTATTATATACACAAGCCACAGGAGAGGTCTGAATTTAATGGTGTGAGAGTGCGTTACTGAAATGATGACTTCATCTGTGTGTCACAGACAGTATGTGCTTGTTGAGGGTCTCTATCACAATGTCTTACTAACATAAGTTTGAACGTTGTAATATCAAACCCTAAAGTCCAAAACCTAATAATAACGAAAACACAGAACAGCATTTTTTTCTCAGAGAAAAAAATTGCTGTTCTGTGACAAAAAATAAATAAATAAATACACCTTAAACGTAAACTAAAGTGGGGGGCTTTGCACCTCACAACCCCCAATGTGGGGGGCTGCGCCCCCCCTACTTAAATATACAAACTCTGAGATCACACCACAGTGGAGGAAATAGCAAAGCCCTGAAAACGGCCTACCAACTTTTTTCCCTGGGAAAAAAAATTGATGTGCCATAGCTTCACTATTTTTGGATTTTGGACATTTGGGTTGGATATTACAACGTTCAAACTTATACAAGTTTGACATTGTAATATAGACCCATTTGGGGACAGAGCAAAAATGGGATGTGAGATTGATCTGATGATCTAAGCTTTTCACACAAGTGGGAGTCAAGGAACACAGCTGTTGAATTAGTCCTCTAGTGAGGCTATGGACTCACCATCATACATACAAACTGATTGCTGTGAGATTCAAATCCCCAAATTCTCCAGTTAAACAACCTAGAGGGCACAGTACTTAAAACAAGCGTCACTGCAGAAGTTGACTTTTATAGTGTGTGAGTGCACTTTATAAAGGATGGTGTCAGTGTTGTGTTGCAGAGAAGACGATCTTGAGAAAGGGGTCTGGCATTGATGTGGGCTCATCCTGCACTGTAGAATTAACTCCAGGCTACTATTTTATTGAAGCCAGCAGTAGGACAGATCATATTTATAAAACTCCATATACATAAGTTGACTATTGTGAGATTAGAATGCCCTGGTTTTCTAGAGGAAACAGTAGTTAACTCAACCACCACTCCAGAAGTCTGACTTCTATAGTATGAGAATACACTTTATAGAAGATGACATTAGGGTTGCATTGCAAAGAAGATGATCTTGGGATAAAGGTCTGACACTGATGTGGACTCACCCTGCAGTGTAAAGTTAATTGTGGGCTACTATTTTGTTGAGGCCAGGTCATATTTACACAATGCCATATGTGCACAAGTTGGCTGCTGTGAGATAAATCCCCCTCCCTATTTGGTTATACAATCTAGAGAACACAATACTTAACACAAGTGCTACCACAGAAGTCTGACTTCGATAGTAGGAGAATGCACTTTACAGAGGATGGCACCAGCATTGTATTGTAGCGAAGATGATGTTGGAGTAAAGTTTTGGACACTGATGTGTACTCTCCCTGCAGTGTAAAATTAACTTCAGGCTACTATGATATTGAGGCTAGCAGTAGATCAGATCAGATTTACACAACTCCATATACATGCACAGGTCAACTGCTGTGAGATTAGAACTCCCTACTTATCTAGCTATGCAATCTAGAGGACACATTACTTAATCCAAGCTCCAGCATGTCTGTTTTCTAAACTGTGACAGTGTAGCTAGATAGAATGTGCTTCTCATTCTGTGTCAGAGAAGATATTTTGATGTTGAAGGTTTTGTGCAAATCCATATTTGTTGATATGATGGAGTAAGTGCAATGTTATAATCTGTGATACATACATACATACATACACAAGATGGACAATGAAGCATTGGGTTATGATGATGTTATGTTAACCTTAATGAATGGTACTGATATTAGCAATGGTATATGCTTATGTATGGGCAATGTGGAGTTTCAATGCCCAGCAATACCTAATGTTCCAATGCAGAAGGAATAAAAATGATGAATTATGTGCATCAGTGCCTTTCAACCAAGCTTTCTCTGTGGAAGAAGGTATAAACTCACTGAACTAAATTAAAAATCAGTGTTGAAGCAATGTTTGATTCCAGCATGCAGATCATTTTACAAAGGTTGTCAGATTGTATGCTGTCATTAATGCATATTGCAGAACTGAGAGTGACATGTACCTGTGTTGTGTAGATGACACACACACACACACACACACACACACACACACACACACATGCATGCACACATATGCATGCACACACTTGCGAAACACAAGATGGACAATGAAGCATCGGGTTATGATGACGTTATGTTAACTTTAATGAATGGTACTGATACTAGGAATGGTATGTGCTCATGAATGGCCAATGTGGACTGTCAATATCAAGCAATACTTAATGTTCCAATGCAGGAGGAATAAAAAATGTCAAGGCTATATGTGATTGTATATCATTTATGTCAGTGCTGCAGTGCAGACCCAACTGTCCAGAATTATGTGGTCTGTTAACCACATAGTTCACTGCATTTCATATGAGTACATTAAGCAGTTTCCATGGAATGAAGTAATATAATCCAGTAGCAATACCTATTTTTGTTCCAAATCTCTTCCTAAAATGAGATGCTGAGAAACATATTTGTGCAGTTGTTGGCAACGTGTTAGCACATGAGTGATTATACTTTAATGACTTGAACTTGGACTGAGAAGTACCAGTGTTTAGTGATGTTCAGTGGTGTTCCCTGCCAACCTTTACACAAATAAGGGACAGAGGAAATGCTGTGATTCCATTACATTTATACCAGATCTGTTTTATTTTATCATGTTGCATACATATGCCCAGCATGTTGTATTATACCTTTTCATGGTAGGGCCAAAGCTCACATTCAGAATACATTGTTGTGCTTGCCTTCCCTTTTTGTGTGACATTAGGCCACATGCAACAGATTTCTCTGCTGAAGAAAAAAGTTTTGATTTGATATCTATAGCACAAACAGGCCTAGCAGGAATATATGACTGTTAGCACTCTAGACAGTATTTAGTGGAGACATTCCACCTTCCAACCAAGTCTTCTCTGTGGAAGAAGGTATAAACTCACTAAACTAAATGAAAAGACAGTGTAGAAGCAAGGTTTGATTTCAGTATGCAGATTGTTCTACAAAGCATGTCAGAATGTGATTATTATACTACATTTTTACCATGACTTTAACAATACATAAGATTGACTATCATAAATATGTTCCTGTCCAAATTGCATCATTAATAGCTACTGAAATAATCTTTAATACCTACTTCACATGCTTTGAGGGAAATCACAAGTTAATTGAGTGTACAATGTGGTGTAAGAACAAAATTCATCACATTTTGCAATAAAACTTGAAATGTCATTTGTCATCACATACTACTGCTGCTCATCTGCATGTCCTCCCTGCAGTTGAGTTACATTCGAAAGACATGTGTGAATGGGTGTGCCTTCGTTGAAGGTTGGGCATCGAGCTGGCACCTCAGCACCATAAAAATCTACTGCAATCATTAGCGGACTGGAGTTCTGCTGTGGCGACCCCGAACTGGAAAAAGCCGAAAGAAGAACTACAACTGCTCGTTGTCAGACCTCATGCAAATGCTGAGGACTAAACTGATAAAGCAGAAGAGTCTTAGACAGATAAACAGGCAACACATGCACAGGAATGACACTTAAAAATACAGATAGTAAGAGTTCCACCTAATGTTGGATTCGTACCGTTGTCAAGGTGAAAAATGAAGTGTGATGAATTGATCATGTTCACAGCACTCCACAAAGGAGCTCCAACTTAGAACATCTCCAGAGCACACCTTTGAATGGACAGTGATAACATACTCTGCAAATGGAAGATTTAGGTACCATTGTTCAGCAAAGCAATGGCAATCTGAAAATGCCATAGCATAAATATACAGACATCTACAAAAGGGTGGTGTTATGAGTCATTAATGCACATCTTTGTGGTGTGTCCTCAGTATTCACCTCTCACGTTCTATACCACTAACTCATGGCTCTGGGGATCAAGAAGCTGTAGGACAGGCAAAACCTGATGAAGTCATGAGTAAAATAAGGCTGGTTTACTAAATCTCCCTTATGGTCCATGGATGCATTTGCAAGTGCTTATCTGGATAAAAAGTGAGTAATGTGTCACGAATCATAGAAGAACAATATCATAGGTTCATAGGTGTTTACTAGGCTAATGTCCCTGGAGCCTTTACACGCCTAGCCCATAGGATTACCCTGGGTGCTCTACTTGACATGTATGGGAAGTCTATTCCATAGCATGGGCAGTCTCTGGGTTATGAACCTGTCCCTCCAGCATGTTCTGTTGATCGTGGTAATGAAGTTGAGATCACTGGAGCATGTGGTGTGGAGAGATTGGGATTTCTTTAGATGTAGCATTTCTTTTTTTTTTAAAAAACAAGTTTATTGTTTTTAACATACAAAATAAATATTATAACAATTTTATACAAGCAATTAAAATAGAAATAGTTATAACATTCAATAAAATAACCAAAGTATTTACAAAGACATCCACTACAAATCAAATCAATTGATTAAACTATAATGTCATGCAATTGAGACTAAGATTTTTTTAACAGGTTTTGTAAAGTATCCCATAAAATATAATAAGATGTTTTCTAGTAGTTCTTGATTTTATTGTCATCAATTCCATATGACACACTTCAGTCATAACATTTTTAAATTCATTAAATGAAGGAGGGGTATCTGAAATCCAATTTCTGGTTATTATTTTTCTAGTCACTGCTAGAATAGGCCCTAATAAGGGAAGTTTAACTTTTTTAACACTTTTAGGAACAGTTGTATTAAATAATATAAGTGATTTAGAAACAATGAAATTATCTGTGAAAAGGGCCTGCAAAAAATCATTGATTAACTTCCAATATTCCTTCAATTTTATACAGTCATAAAACATATGTGCCCAATCAGCATTTATTTCTACATTACATCTTTTACATAAGTTGTCTTTATTATTTATTTTATTCATCATTAAAGGTGTATAGAAGGATCTATGTAAAAATTTCCAGGTAAAAAGTCTCCAATTAATGGAAGAAGTAGTTTTATAAGCAGATTCCAATATATATTGTTTATCTTGTTGTTTTGGTGATTCACCATTAATGGAAATGAAATAATTTCAATAGGTATCTGAACTGTAATGAGTTTCTTCTCTGATAATTTTATGTATGTATGAGAGCTTACCTTTATCAGAAACTCTATGTTGTAAATTTAATATCAAGTAATCAATCAGTATTGGAACAGGTTCTTTAACTGTTAAAGACATTAAATCAATTTTATTAATAAGATGTTGTCTAAAAGTCTGAATTTCTAACCAACATGTTTCTCTCAAATCAAATTCTTGCTTTAAGAAGTCTAAAGTTTTTACTTTATTATCAGACAGCAACTGATACCAATACTTTAGATCATTCTCTGTGACTAAAAGAGTTCTTTCAGAGGTGGTTGACAAAAGCATACCTTGTGTATACATTATAGGGAATAGAATAAAATTCCATTCCTTATACTTAGGATGCATGAATATAAAATTACGATAACTGATAATAATGTTTAATGGGTAACTAACTACATATTTTGGTGTAATGGATGAAGTACAAAATTCTTTTAGTAACCATAACATGGGGTTATTTACAATAATATTTTTATGTATTAAAGAGATTTTCATAAAGTGAATGCTAATTAGTTCACAGTAATCTTTCCATCTTGCAACACATGACTGATCTATTAACAAAGTAATAACTTTTATAATAGAAGAGATAGTATATAAATTAAAGTCTGGAAATGAAATGCCCCCTTGAGACCAGCTATTAGTATGTTTCTTTAATGCAATCCTAGGTCTATTAGGTGCCCATAAGAAATTTAACATTAGTGAATTCAATTTCTTAATAATTATTTTTGTAGGTGGGAGTATTATTGATTGTATTAAGTATAATATCTTAGGGAATACTATCATTTTAATAATTGTGAGTCTCTCTTCCATGGTAAAAAACATATTGTTCCAGCTATTGAAAAGATTTTGTATATTAAGAAGACAGGTACTATAATTATTATGTATAATAGATTTGATATCTTTAGTTAATATTATACCTAAGTAAGTTATCTGACCTGAGTTGGGTATATATTTGTTAAAATCATTAATGAGGACATTTTTCGTGTGTATATTGGTAATATTTTAGTTTTTTCTTCATTGAATATTAAACCAGAGATATTTTTAAAATCCATCATTTTATCAAATAAGGACTGCATAGAAGAGTTAGATCCAGCTGATGTAATTAGAACATCATCTGCAAAAGTTGAATTTTAGATATTGTATTTTCATCTATATCAAATCCTTCTATATCAGTACTGTTTCTGATCAAATTAGCCCAAGGCTCCATTATTAAAGTAAATAATAGTGGAGAGAGTGGACACCTTTGTTTTGTACCTTTTAAAATGGGTATTTTTGTGAGACATATGTTCATATCTTAATGTAAGCCAATGCTCCTTTATATAGATGTTCAATTAGATTTACAAATGCATCTGAGAAGTTTGTGCACTTCAGTAAGATAAACAAGTAGTCCCAACTTACTGAATCAAATGCTGAACTTATATCGAGACTAATAAGTGTTAAATCTTTCTTTTTCCTATTTGCAAAATCAATTAATGTTAAAGTTCTCCTTATATTATCAAAAGTATTTCTATTTACAATAAAGCCTGTCTGGTCTATATCTATAATGCCTGGGATGATTGTCTTTAATCTATCAGCAAAAATACTCATAAACATTTTATAGTCGACATTAAGTAATGAAATAGGTCTATATGAAGTGAATCTGGTTGGGTCTTTATTGGGTTTTAAAATTGGTGAAATAAATGTGTATTGCCAAGATGGGGGAGTTGTTAACTCATTTTGGGCCAAAATAAAAACCTTATGTATTAATGAGTAAGTACTTTTGGGAAGAATTTTATAGATCTCTGGTATAATACCATCATTACCTGGTGCTTTGTTTGATTTAAGCTTGTTTATTTGTGTAATAACCTCTGTATATGAAATATTTTTATCCATTAGTTTAGTCTGTTGTTTATTAACTTTCTTGTTCATGTTTGTAGTTATAAATGTATTTATTTTATCTTTAGGCTCCATGTTAATGTTATTATGATTAATTTTGTGAAAGTGATTTCTAAATTAATCTAATATTTCTGGTAAACTAGAAACATTCTTCTTTTTCCTTGGAGAGAAAATTTCTTTGATATGATTTTGTTTATTCAACCTTTTTGTTTTATTTTTAAGTTTATGTAAGTATTTGGGACTTATTGAGTAAGACAAAAACTTATATTTCTCTAATGTTATTTTAACTTTATGAGTTAAATTTTCTTTGTATTTCTCATTTAATTTATTTATTTCTTCAATTACTTTTTTGTCCATAATATTTTCTTTATTATTATGTTTGTATGAGTCTAATTTGCTTTGAATATCTAGTAATTCCTTGTCCCAAGATTTCCTTTTATTATTATACCATCTGATACTTTGTCCATATAAATATGATTTTAAAGCATCCCAAACATAAACAATGGAGACTTCAGGTGTATTGTTTAAGTCTAAAAAATGTTGCACTTCTGAAAGTATATAATCTTTATAGTCTTTTAATTGAGTTAAGTATGCTGGTATCCTTTTGATCTGAACATTGTAAGTACTTTTTATCATAAACTCAAAGACAATTGAATTATGATCTGATATAGGACACGAAATGATTTTAGAATTGATTAAGTCTGTAACCATCTGGTTAGAAATAAAGACTCTATCTATTTTTGAATAAGTTTTATATCTGTTAGAAAAAAGTGTATGGTAATGATTTTGAATCTATCTGATTATTAATATCATTCAAATGATATAAATTAACAAAATCCTTTAAATGTTTTGCATTAGATGTAATTTTCCTTTTTCCTATAGTAGTAGTATCTTTTTCATGTAGGATACAATTAAAGTCACCTGTTAAAATAATATCTCCTATAGAAAATGATATGATCTTATTGAGATGGTGTTTCACTGTATTAATGCCAATTCCTGGTATCCAATATACATTGATTAATGTATATGTCTTTCCATTAATCTGTATTGTAACCATACAAAACATTCCTTTATCATCTTTATAAGACTTAATAGTTTTAGGTATGGGCATACTTTTATTCCATAAAATAGCCACTCCTCTTTTTTTCTGAGTGTGTTCTGAACTAACCAAGACTGTATATTTATTAGTGGCTAATTTATCAATATCCTTTTTCAGGAGATGTGTTCCTTGAAGGAATACTAAGTTGACCCTATGCAAATTAATATATCTCATTAAACTTGCCCTTTTACATGGGTTATTCAGTCCATTAATGTTTAAAGAAATTCCTTTTAGAGAAATCATTTATCTTTTATAAACATATAAAACATATAATCAGAATAACAATTAACAAAATAAATGATATTATACCTCCTCCTTTAGGTGTACCATTAATTATAGCTGTATTTATTGAAAATCTTATGGGATTTTGTATAAGCTTCACTTTTATTTGTAGTGACAATAAGTTTATAAAATGTTGTGGATGACAGAACTATATACAAACAACAATAAACAGGTGAAAATAATATTAGGATTAAACATTGCACCCAGCCTGGAGTTAAGAACTCCAACTTTGAGTAGCACATACCACTCAAGTTATCCCCCTATCCTAAGCAGCAGTACCTCAGCTGCCACCATATCAATTCAATACTAACTATTATTAACTAAAGTTAACCTCATTTAATTAGATTATCTAGTAAGACAAAGCTAAACAATTTATAAATCAGCTTCATATAAACAAATAAAAACATTTAGAAACAGCTCATATTACTATGTACATCTATTTTGTAAAATACACTCATAATCAAAATAGCATTCTAATAAACTTGATAATGGGATCCGAGAAGAGAGAGAGAGAGAAAGGAAGAGAGAGAGAGAGAGAGAGAGAGAGAGAAAAGGAACATATCTATATATTAGTTTATTAAAAGTTTGTAAAAATAAGTTCTTATGTTCATTTGGATTCAATAACTTAGGCTATAATGGTTCAGACATTACATATATTAGGGTATTCCTACTTTCTGCCATAGAAATGCAGTTAACAGTTTTACAAACTTTAAATTACTTGCACCAAAGCTTTCTTCTCATACTTATTATTGCCAGTAAATAAAATATTTATCCTCATACATATGTTTACAAGTCATACTGCACATCAATGATAATTCCTAGTTATACATAAATCATTGTGATGAAAGCCATCTGTATTTTATATATCTGAACTGCAGCTTAAAATATGTCACATGACAGTTTCTTCTAAAATATAGACATAATGATACTTGTGCTTGTCAGTTAGTTAAGGCAAATGATTTATAACATTATATATGTCTAAATCATAAGTATTTATATCCATTAATATGCTGTAGTCATGCAAGCTTTCAAAAACATGTGTATATGTGTTTTACCTTCTATGCCTTCTAAAATATCTC